>NC_073360.2:1760000-1857500 GCF_027580225.2 Misgurnus anguillicaudatus | reverse complement strand
ACTCGGAAATTTGTAACAGTATCACGAATAAGAATAAAAAAATTACGCGACTATAGGTATGTAATTTCGCGCAACTGGGCTGCACAAATACTAAAATTTTAGGTACCTAACGGTACATTCACACGAGGCGTAAGCGGTGACGCTTCCCATTCACTTTTAATGGGTGACATCATGCGTTGCCAAACTGAATTGTGGATCCGTCTTGGGCCGCTTCATGGCCATTGCTCACGGCAGAAGTTAAAAATTTCTCAACTTTTCAAGCTGCAACGTGTGCATCAGCCAATCAGATCGCCTTGTGCAAATAACCTAGGCAGAGCCAGCCAATTATGTTTATGGAAGACCGGAGTATGTGTACCGGCCACTGTGATTGGCTGTTGGCCACGCTTCCGACAAGCCTTCCTTACGCCGCATGTGAATGTACCGTTACCGTTATTGTCTGTGTTATAAACATAAATCACGCCTTAAAAGATAACTTATTTGCTTAAAATGAACATTTTTTTCACAGGGTCTGGCTCATTTCTGGTATGAAACACCCACTTTTCAAACTGTCTAAACAGTTCCCAGATTTTACATTGTGTTTGCTTTGGTTTAAACAATGAGATATTGGTGTGGCGAGAATACACTGATTAGCCAGTTAGTATCTTAATGTGCTAATCCATGATGACACCTTAAAAGATGAACTTGCAGTGGTGTTGCAATTTTAAATGTAAACCTTCAATATTTACAGCAAAGCCCTATTAGAAACAGACCATTAAATAAGTAAAGCGCATATAGCTGTGATTTTCCCTCTAACTGTGCTGGGAGGGAAAGGGAATTGAGTTTAATGGTTTGAGAAATGTCAGTGAATGTCAGCCATAAGAGAGAGACACTTTCCCAGCAATAAGGCAAAATGTAATGAGAGAAGCCAGAGGCAAAGCACAGTGAAAAATGACACAGCGGCTGAAGTTTAGCACTAAAGCAACAAGCAGGTTATTGTAATTGTTGTTAAAGGAGCTCTAGGTTTCTGATCAAGCTATTCAAGTGGTCATTATAAAAAGGGGTTTTATATATAAAGCATAATGAAGATAAAAATTTATTGGTAACACTTTTCTATACAGTGTCTTTGTTATACATGTTACATGTCTTATAGTAATAAGAGTAAATTATGCAACTTACAACCAACCAACCAACCAACTGTAAAACCTACCCTAACCCTAACCTTACGTTACAGTACACTGTCAGATATCAAGATCTGTCATTGGGACAGTACCCCAAAAGGTACTAACATGTACCATTTAGGTACCTCTGAAGTACCAATATGTACAAATATGTGCAAATGTGTAGTTTCTAAAAGGGTACCGCCCCAGTGACATATTTTGTACCTTTATTTGGGATTGTACATGATGTCAATTAATATTACTCAGTACTTTTCTGTGTAATAACACTGTCATAGGGACACCTTGAAGTTTAACCAATTTGTTTCCTTGCGATATTGTACCTAGATGAATCATATACACCGCAGTTATATGTATTTTATAAGTAAACAGGCATACTTATGATTTTACATTTTAATTCTTTCAACTGTTTGTGGCATCCAATTTTCTGATGGCCTCCAAATCTAGATCAAATGGGTGAGCAAACAAACAAAAGGCCTGTGTATAGATCAGGTGACCAAAGCAAAATGGTCCTCAATATTCAGCAGCTAAATCACTGAAATGCACACAGTCTGCAAGGTGCATTAGGACCTGTCCTGTGCCTCGAACGTTCAAAGACGACACGGACACACACACATGATGCTTTCACCTGCATAGCCTTTCATCTCTTTATTAGAGCTGTCAATTGTTTATCAAAAGCAGGGAGGGGATGGATGCACGACCATGAATTTGAAAGCGCATGTAGAAACGTCCATATTAAAATGCATGACAGGTTAATAGTAAGTTAGAGTATCATTAGACCCCCCCGCCCTTCATTCACATTTAAAACAGGTCCTCGCTTCAAATGACTAGGGAGCAGTCTCTATTTTGAGAGGTAATTCATATTGTAATTATATTTTCAATCACAGTTCATTAATTAAGACAAGTCTCACTCTGTAATCATGCATTTCATCTTCACTGTGATTTGCAGGACAATCTGTAGCGGTAGGAAGAATTATAGGGTCGAAGGAGCTTGCACGTCCACTTCGAACACGGATTTGTGCTAAGTAGACAGAGATCGAACTGTCTGTGTCACTCGGATCTGATGTACAGTATTTTCCAGTATGTTTCATTCATGATTTGCAGTTCGTCAGACTGGAAAATATTACTAAATGTTGTTGATCCCAACATTGGTTGAGTTTGACAAAGAATACATATTTCTTATGGAACTAGCCTTCCAAAACAAATGTGTAGCTTGGATTTTATTGTATTGTATTGCTTATTATTTTTTAATGCAAACATTTGATGCTAGGCGTTAGTGTTGTAGTTCTCGAGACCAAAACCACATTTAAAGGTCTTGGTCTCGTCCTGGAATCGACCGCATTTTTACTCGGTCTCGTCTCGGTCTCAGACAAAGAGGACTCGGACTTTTATTTCAAGACGGATCAAGACCACAACTGATGGCACATTACAAATTAATTTTTTATCATTAATTTTATGCAGTTTATTCAGGTTTGGCATATGATGTTGGCATTGTTTAAGCATTGTTTGAGTTTCTCCCAATGAAAATGTTTCAAATGTTATTACTAAAAACACCTGCATTGTGTTAAGTGGATGGCAAGCCATGGAAAGACAGTTCACAATAAATGGTTAAGTTGATTTTAGTTCTTAAGTGTTTGTTCACTTTTATTTGCTTATAGACAATACGTCAACTAGAGCCGCCATCTTGAAACAGGAGAGCCCTGCATCAGCGTCATTGTAGGCAATGGTGTAACGGAAATAAAATCACCCTAAATCGTCATGCATGCGATTTTCTAAGTTTTCTTTTGGTTTGTTCCAACAGTCAGACATGTATTTAGCATGTAGTCCAGAAATTTTTTTTAGTTTTGATATTTAGAAAATCTACTTTTTCTAACTATAATGCATAGTGCTAGTAGGCCTAACATCCATACGCAGCACAAACGTCCAGCATCGTCCATGAATTCGTAGTACAGCAGGCGGAGATAGCAGCATTACCTAGCTACTTCCTATGACAAGACTCCTGTTTCAAGATGGTGGCGGTTTTGTTGCATGCTTAGAACCCCAAGGCGACATCTAGTGTATATATCTATGCATGTTAGGGCAGTGTTTCTCAACCCTGGTCCTCAAGGACCCCCTTCCAGAAAGTTTTAGATGTCTCCTTATTTAATACACCTGAACCAACTCATCAGCCTCCTTCCAGAATGTCTCCCTATCAAGCTTATAATTTAAATCAGGTGTGTTAATTAAGGAGACATCTAAAACATTCTGGAAGGGGGTCCTTGAGGACCAGGGTTGAGAAACACTGTGTTAGGGGACCACATTTATGTAGTTTATGTAATAAAAACATAAAAGTTTATTATGTAAGGTCTTTATACACCACTGAAAACATAATTATGTATATTATAACACATTTCTGTCAAAAGATTATTTCTTCAATTTACAAACATCACCTTTAAAGGGTCATGAAATTCTGCTGTTTTAGCTCCGGTCTACTTAAATGGGCTGTGAGAAGAACAGTGAGGAGTGGGCAGGGCACATGATATAATAGGCTATCTAGTTTAGTGTAACAAATATTAAGATATACTAAGAATAGCGGTATTACAGAAATAATTAAACTGAATATAATATTTCAATAAAACAAAGGTCAAAAACTGTTATAGTTGAAATAATAGCATGTTTGAAGATAAAGAAACGTCCTCAGGACATGATACTGCATGCTTGCCTAGACGCAAACTGCCTTCATGAGCAAGGTCAAAGTCCACCTGCCTCTCGAAGCTTTCCAGAACAAAATCATAGTTGATGGCAAACCAGATGCCCACAGACAAACTTGCATTCTAATTTGCCTGCTTACACTATGCTCTAAAAGTGTGTACAGTTTTTGTTATGGAAAAGTATAGACATTTGAGTGCATTAAAGGAGATGCTAAATCTAATTTCGACAACTACTTAGTACTGTAGTGTAGTAGTGTCTAGCCCTGACAGCATCACGGGGAAAATCATCCAACATATTTATACTTTTTCACCACAGAAACACTTGGAACCCATGGACGCCTCTCTCGACAACTTTGTGTTCTTACAGTATGTAGGGTCAAGGCACACTCACATTTTACTTAAAGGGACACTTCACCCATTTACATTAAGCTTTGTTTAGTTAGAACCCCAGTCATGTTTTTGAATGGTCGTGCATCATTTTCTCAGTTGCCGCTGAGACAGGAGAAATACAGATTTCAGTGTTTCACTTCCTTCTTTCAATGATGTAAAAATCATCATTTTGCATCATTGAAAGAAGGAAGTGCCATATCTTTGTTGAGGAAGTGAGACTACAAACACCCATTTTCTCTGTCACATAGGCACCAAATTCGAAATGTATGTTACATTTTGACTACAAATATGACACACTTTCAATAAAGATGAATGTTTCTACGGGTGAAATGCTCCTTTAAGTGTGATATATGTAAGGGATAATGTAGAGGCAGCTGGTAGTTATTGGGAAATAGGCCCCGACAGTGTGATCGGGACCCGACCCGAAGCGGAGGGTCTTGTATCACACTGAAGGGGCTTATTTACCTGATAACTACCGGCTGACTCTAGATTATCCTCCTTATTACACGGCTACTTGCCACATAAGAAAAAAAATGGACATGAATATGAATTTGAAACATTTTATTGGTTTATTTGTTTTAAATTAACATTTTTATCCTTCCGTGAAACTTTGCACAGATGCATAAAATGATCATAATACCTTAAGATCCTCTGCTTCAAACTTGTCTGTCTCCATTTTTTTCTCTTTTAGCCAGTCTTTGAGAAGTTTTAATGCCCATTCTGTAATTTTTTGTGTGTTGGCTTCATAGCTGTTATGCTCTAATTGGTTCAGTCTCAGTAAGCTCTCTGTGTCTTGTCGTTGTTCGTTCTTCTATCCGCTGTTTAAATGTTTTGTTTTTTCCGTACATGTTAAAATGAATTTCAAACTTTTTCCATTCTTAATTGTGGTTGTCCAGTGTTTGTCACAAGATGGCGCCAAACAGTAATCTTTGTTGGCGCGGAGGGATTTAAAACATACAAGTAGTACCGGCAATGCGTTATTACTTTGGAATAGGCGTTTCTTTATATTAACGTTTCTTGGTCACAAAGTGTAGTTTTAAGATTAGTTCAGTCGAGAATATATATGTATTATATTTAAATCTACAGTCAATTACTAAAGATAGCGCCTGTTTAAACGTTTGCTTAGTGAGATTCAGTACGTATGAGAACCAAAGCATGAGCGGACGTCAGTGTTCACTCGCCCCGCTGACCACCACCCTCTCTGGGCTACATCTCTAATAGGGATTCCCTGGCTCTCATGTTGGCCCTGTCTGTGTTTGATGGTCAAAAATGAGATCAAATCAGCAGTATTTGGTGTCATGATGAAACTATTACTTGTTTTCTTATTCATATTTAGTGTCTTTTGTGTTGTTATTGTTTTGGCGCGAGGTAAAAGTTAATAAAACTATACTTATATAATGTTACTATTGCTTTCCCATTTACTCTTAACGCGATACGAGCACTCGGTTATTATTAGACTTCGTTGTTGTCAGTACTATATAAAACGTTTTTTTATAAGTGTCAGAGAGATGTTTTTACATGCTGCTTATAAATATATCAGTGGCAATATCTCATAACATGTTTTAATAGTCACGTCACGATAAAATAAATGATCAATGTCCACATTTAAAAGCTGCGGTGCTTACCTGCAGTTCCACGGTGTTTTCGCATTCTGATAAAAGATATAGCTCCAGAAAAAATGAGTGTTTACATTCCTCTTTCCAAGTGTTAATCGTTCACGCGATGTGACAAGACATTACTCCCATTAAGTTTAACGTAACATCCAAGAGCGCTGATCTTTGACGGAATAGTCGCTTCCGATTGGGATTCACAGACAGATTTACAAGCTAGTGAACTAATGAGACACACGGAGAGTGTTTAAAAACAGCGCGTCTGTGTGTGTCCGTGTGTGTCCGTGTGTGCGTGCAGTTTTTCCATTCAGAGATGAGCCTGTTTAAAGGACCTCTATTCACTAGGTGGCTCACCCACTGGCCTCAAAATGTCCCCACAAGGTCACAAAAATACTGGTATTCCTATCTTTGTGGGGACAATAGGTCCCCACAACGTGATAATTGCCAGGTACACACACACACACACACACACACACACACACACACACACACACTAGTCTGTTATGAATAATTAAGCAAAACGTCTTCTCATTGGATAAAATTTTCTTCCATGATGTACAAGACAACCATTCCTGTTAACATCATGACCCTTTAAAGTAAAAATAATTATAAAATCATAAATGTATCTTTATTTGACCCCTAAACCAAAAACAGAAAGCAATGAAGTACCCCGAACATCAAAAAATTACGCTAAACGTGAAACCCTGTGCGTTGAAAAGGGGAACCACTAGCCTCTTCATAGTGATGTGGAAAGCGATTCACAATGCTTTGATTTTTAATGTACTTGGAGTGAGAATGTGTGTTAGGATTACTGTAAATCAAGATTCAGAATTCTGAGAAATATCAATTATAATTTTTATTGTGCATAATGTTTTAATTAAGCTATAACCAGTGATGGGCACGCGTTACTGCCCATCACTGGTTATAGTAAATTCCTCTTACCTACTGTAAGAGAATAGTTTAAGGGTGTTGCATACAGTATAATCCCTTAAATGGTTATCTTAGGTAAGGGTAATCGTTAAATGTTTCACCACAGCGACCCAGGTTTGTTGTTATAAAATACTATTGTTGCCATGGAGATGCAACAGAAAAAACTTAAGTGTTTTTTTGCAACACCCTTAAGTTTAAGGGAAACATAAGGGTGAACTTAAGGGAAAATTACACTTAAGGTGCTTTATGCCAGTGGTTCTCAAACTTTTTCAGCGTGCGGCCCCCCTTGTATATGGTGCATTCCTTCGCGGCCCCCCCAAATTTTTTTATTTTATTTTATAACAAATTTGTTCTAAAACGTAACATTTAATAAGACAAAACATATTAAAGTATACAAAGTAGTGCTGTTGGTTAGTAGCCTTATTTTTTTTTAGGTTTAATAACACAGAATTCATGATAAATTAATGTGTTTTATGAAATATCATAAAACTGGGGCCCCCCTGGCACCATCTCGCGGCCCCCAGTTTGAGAACCACTGCTTTATTGCTTTATACTGTAGCCTTTTTAGGTCATGCATCATGTTTTTGAAAAGTAACTTAGTAAAGTAACTAGTAAAGTAACTAATTACTTTTAAAAATAAGTAATCAGTAAAGTAACGGGGTACTTTCTTGGAGAAGTAATCAGTAATCAGTAACTGATTACTATTTCCAAGTAACTTGACCAACACTGGCTATAACATTGCAAAATTATTCAGTTATTTCATTGCATTACTTTTATATACATAAAATGCTGTCATTTCCTCCACGTAATTACTTACAGTATAATGTAAGATGTGGTGGAATTCTGATCCTGTTGGGATTCTCAGTGTAGGATAATGAAAAAACTAGCGAGTGTTAAAAGGGCTATAAGTGCTCATAATTGAATAACACCCAATTACATATTTGCACCACAAATTCAGGGAAATGACACAAAAATGCTGCTAGGAAAGGAAAGATGACTCAAAAGACTTGCACAATTGGTGCTGATGCACAATGTACTGAACTGCAGTGTACCTGTGGTAGAACGGTGTGTCCCAGTAAAAACTAAAAGTAAAATAAATATGCCATAATATTTGACTATATTTGTATATTGTATAAATATTGTTTGATCTATTTAGGACTGCAATATACAACCCATTTTATCTCTCTGATTAAAACATGCACAACATTCATCTGTATTTTTTCTTGTTTCCCAGTAAAGGAATTTCAAAATATTCCCAAAACAAAAATAGCAATATTAAATATAATTTTAATATATAGTTTTTTGGTTTAGTAGGCTTGGCAAATATTTTTTCTTGTATTAGGCAAACCTCATTAATTGTGTTTTTTTATCCTTAAAAAACAATTTGCCAGTGGTGTTAGAAAGGTAAACCAAATGTTTATACTTTAACTCATGAAATCTTAATAATTTTACAGGAAAAATACAATGTTTGGAACAGACTAGAATATGGGTATGCATTAATTAAAAATGTATTACTTGTAAAGACAAGTTTTGGGCAGAAACATATATTATTTTTATATTATTGTTTATTGACTTTCAAGTCAAATGATTAAGTAAGGAATTATTGACGACGGGCCGTTGAATTATAAGAAAATAATGCACACCCAAGGTGGTAATGCGGCACGACACGAAGCGGAGGGCCGTTAACACAAAAACAACCTTACTAAAGTGCTCGCGAAAAATTTGAAACCTGTTTTATTTGTTTTCGTCAAATTGACCGAAACGAGTAGTATCTCGCAAAATCTTGTTGATTAAAAAAAACAAAGTAATAAAAATCATGCAGCAGCATCGAAATCTCATTGTAAATTTCCTAACGCCCACAAAGGCTCTCTGCAAGAGTAAACAAGTCTTCTGTTCATGCCAGAGAGCTTTTGAGGTCCTTCATCATTAAATATTTAGCAAGGGATGAGCGTTAGATAGGTCTAATGCCTCTGACATTTCGCACATGGTTTGATATTG
The DNA here is from genome assembly GCF_027580225.2 of Misgurnus anguillicaudatus. Taxonomy (NCBI): domain Eukaryota; kingdom Metazoa; phylum Chordata; class Actinopteri; order Cypriniformes; family Cobitidae; genus Misgurnus; species Misgurnus anguillicaudatus. The sequence goes on along the minus strand of NC_073360.2, from coordinate 1,848,728 downwards.
GCATGTGCCGTGACCACATCAGACAAACCGGTAATTCATTTTCATCAATTGCAGATCCATTCATAAAGACGACATGAGCACAGGTATGATGAATATCATGCATAGTACTCTATATTTCATCAACTACATTTACCAATTACGACTGGACTGTTACCATGGAAATGTCGTCAGCTGGTAATAACTGGTGATGTACATTGATTGCTGAGAGAATGGATTTTTCAAAGCTCAATAAAGGCATTGGAACAAGATGTTGCCGTCTGTCATGGTCAGATTCTTTGCTGATGCGAGGTGTATCTAAGAGCTCTAAAACCTGTGAATTTATTCGTTGATCTTTACACTTAACAGCTTTTTGAACACAATCTAGACATACACTTCAGTTTGAAGCAATCTAGACAGAGGATCAGGGAGATGATAGATAGAACAAAACATTATAAAGCACTCAACCATTTTAATAAAGCCAAGGTTGATCAATGTTAACATACGACTATATGTGCCAGTGCTGGGAGAAGGTGCTCCAAGTTCAATGTTAAAAAGTGAAAAGCATTTAGCTGCATGGGTTCAAGGTCAGTTTGTTAAATATGACACATATGACAAAGATGACCATTGCTGAGGCTTCCGGAGAGTCTTTCTCTGGATACACACAACATTTTCCATTCCAAAACACCACCACATCCAAATATTTTTTTGGAAACTACCAAAAAGCAACAGCATCTAAGAGACCAGTGTGAGCCCTACCTGAGACAAGTGAGACTGTGTCTTTTTCCCACGATACAACACTGACGTACTCCTCTACTGAGGCCGGGATAATGCACTTGAAGACGGCCGTATTCCCTCGCATGACTCTCTGATCAGCCACACGTACTGTGTACGGCTCCCGGAATACTGCAGTGTAAGGAAAACTTGGTCAGGTTACATTTTTTCTTTTACATTCACAGCCCTGTTTATAAAACGTTTCATGACAATAAGTACAGCTCAAAATTTAAATTATGAAATATTTTAAAACATATTTTATAAAAATATTTTATTTAAAGAAAGTAAAAAATACTTTATTGTACAGTAAAAGGCCAATAAAATTCTGTTATTTACTGGTTGATGCAGGTGCCTTTAAAACAGCAGAAAACTGACACATTGTGCACATTGTTCCAGAAAAAAACTGACCTAAATTCCAACATTGTCTTTTCTTCACATGACCGACCTGAGCGAAAATTCATTAATATTTCAGAGTTTTTCATCTGTCTATCATAGAGCTGTCACAGCAACATATTTCTAACCACACTTTCACAAACTGTATCGTACGTTTTTAAAACCCTTTAATAGTACATAGCCATCAACATTAAACATCAATAAAGATTTCTTTGTGTGGTTAACAGAAGTCCTCCTTATTTACTTAAAATAATCCATTACATTAAAGCTGCAAAATTACCTTACATTTTTTTAAAGTATTTGATGGCATTAAAAAATGACCAGCGGTTCTCACATGTGTTTTGTCTTTGCACAAAACAATGATATGATTTCAAAACACTTGGAACATGCAATATGGACAGAAATATATTCATTATGGCATTATATGTCATAACTTAAGGGTAAAGGCAAAGGACATTTTAATTTTCTGTTAAACTCTCCCTTTAAGTCACATGTTCTGTATGAAATGACTGACCGGCTTTAATGTGTAGGTCTTGACTCCTGATCTTTCCTGAAGGGTTTTCAGCTGTGCAGTAGTATGTATTGTCATTGATTAGGTTACTAAAGCTGGACGGCAGGAAGCCGAAGATCTGCAGCGTGCCATTGGGGTGCACATGGCGGATGCCCGGGACATCGTAGATCTCCTCCCCAGCGGCGAGGTACCAGCGCAGCGTGGCGGGGGGCACGGCCGCGGCAGGACACGGCACCAGTGCCCCTGTGGTGCTGGAGAACACTACCTCTTGCAAAGATGCATTGACAAAATATAAGCTGGAACGTAGATCTTCACCGAAAACTGTAGGGGAAGATAAAACCCAAGTTAGTGAGCATGCTAATATAGACAAGTAGTTATTACAGTTTTTTTCAATTGCTAAAAGACAGTGAGCACAACTGGAGCTACATGTGCAAAACTCTAACTACAGTCTGCACTACCAAAAGTCACCTGAACTAAACTGTACATATCACCTGCAAAACTCACTTCAAGCAACACAACTCTAAACACATGACTCAAAACAGCTCAGTGCAGCCAAACACTAAACACAATCCTCACTGAGATAACACACACTGTCACTCACAACACACTGAGAGGAAAAACACTAACATCAAACACCAATACACAAAATACTAACTTTTTATCTTTACAGTTTCAACAATTTCAGTGACTTCATACAAAGTAATGTTTTCTTCTAATAATTATTTATTGATTGATTGATTTATCACATGATTTTTTTCGAACATCATAATTCTTTAAGGTAAATGAAAATTAGCAGTTTGCTTCAATAGTTTGTGGAATTACAGTAATGAGAAAAAAAGGTAGAAACTAAAAGTACATACTGTAATTCAAACAAATAAATGAGGGGCTAATCGTGCCTCTCTCTAGCATCAGGACACTACCTGCCACCCTTCTCCCTCCACAAACCCGTCTTCTTTGTTTCATTTCGAAAATTAGTCTTTCTGAGCTCTACCTATCATATTTATATAAAAAGTAATATTTTATATATATATATATATATATGAAATATATATATGACATTGGACATATATATATGACATTGGAATTTATATTTATACGAAATTACAGTTAGCAGTGTTTGAAAGGCACAAGGCTGAAATCAATTCTGTTTTGAATGTGTGGTTGACAGTTTTGACAGCAGTGTGTTAGCATTTGAACAAAGTGCTCTAAATTCACAGTGTTGTGCAGGTTGTGGTTAAAGTCATGGGATAAGTGTGTAGAGTTTTGAAAACTGTGTTCATGGGATATTGCAGCAGAATTAGTATGTGTGTATTAGCAGTTGAAAGTCTTCAACTGTAGCAACATACTGTAAGCAGATCATCATCAAGTCATTTAAAGTTATTTAAATCTGAGTTCTGGATCAGTTTGGTGAATTAGATCCACCACTTTGTTGAAAATATCTAACACAAAATAACAATTTGTTCATGAATCAGAGACTGATACTTTTCTCAAAGAGAAATGGTGAATATGAAAATATCTGGTGAATAATGGCTTAAATTTAAGTCTGTGATTTTATAACGCTTTTATGATGCAGATCTTGACAGCTCTAGTACTCATTCACTTTTATTATATAGCAAAAATGGCCATGATATTGAAAAAAAATCCCCTGTTCTTTGAAAAAGGCAGTTCTCAAGGTTTGGAAAAACATGAGTTTGAATAATGAATTACTATTCCTTTAAAGGATGTGTGTACAGTTTCTTTATGGTAAAATACCAATGCTGGGTTAAAAATGACCCAATGTTGGGTTAAAATGACCCAGCTTTTTGACATTTTTTAAATATTTTGAAATGTTAGAACAACCCAGCATTGGGTCAGTTTTAACCCAGCGGTGTGTTCTGTCCAATATTTACCTAGAGTGGCTCAAAAATAACGCAATAATTTTTTGAGTGAAAGAAATCCTGTCTGACCTTCAATTAACTTATGTCTGATGATCTTCTCATCTCTATCCGAGGTACAATCGTTGTTTGGCAGTAAATGGCTCACCAGTGACAGCTGGCAGCGTTTTCCCTCGGGACGAAACATTTTAGCACTTCATAAATTTCTAACAAGGTTTCAAATCGCAGCAGTTTCAACCTTTTCTGAGGTTCAGTGGCTTTCACTTACAAAGCAGAAGGTGCTCACAGAGAAAGCAACATATTCGTAAACACACGCGCGCCCACGCGTTCAGATATGTCAGTAGCATCTGCGCTTGATAAACAAAGACAAATAAACAAACAAACAAAACCCACGAACAACCGCTCCTAATGGTTATAATCTTTACTGTGGCAATCTGAGACATATGGTATCATTCATCAAGTGGCACACTGAAGCAACCATCTGTTAAAATATCTTGTTTTGCCAGCGAGAGGCTTGGCGAAGCATTCGCTCTGATATTAAAGAGCGTGCACACGTTCTGCCGTTTATGCAATAAGAATTTTCTCTCGCGCTCTGTTGTAAAGCAAAAGCAATCATTCTCAGTTTGCATTCCAAGAGGAATGACGGTGTCTTTCTGCTAACTAACACTTGATTCGACACATTCAACATTAATCACTTGGCACTTGATGAATTCATGGGGGTATGTTGGTTTAAAGGCAAACGGTCTGTAAGTGTGGCCTCCGGCACTGGAATTAGGACCTGCTGATCTGTAAGATCAATTTAAATTCCACAAAAAAATAATACATCAGGATTCTTACTAACCCCCCTTTTTTTTAAATCAGGCAAACCCTTTATTAGATCAGTGATGAGGACAGAAATTAAGGTTTTAAAGGAAAATAAAATAAGAACAAATCAAGAAATTGTGAGCATATGAAAATAGAAAAGAACAAAGTTACAAATGAAGTATAACAGTAGCATTTAGGAACAGAAATATAGTCAAATGAATAACAACACTTCTTCATTCTTCTTCATTCTATAAATGTAATATAATTAATATTTTTAAAACCACAGAAGTTTTTGTTCTGTTGTTTAAATAATGACAAACATAAGCAGATTTTTTTAGGGTACTGCCACTTAAATGAGAATACTTGCCAAGATCGTGGTATTTCGAAATAATTTTGCATGTATGTGTCATGTCAAGTAAATAGAGATTCTGTTTGCATGCTTTTTATGAGTGTTTGAAACTTATGAATGTGTGTCCATTTGAGTATGTTTGAGTGTCTGTGCACACAGAAAACAACTCACTTTAACATCTTCTTGTGCTCAAATTGTTTAAAATGTCTTGAATGTTAACATTTGCAAGGTTAAGAAACACATGCAAATGATAAACTTTCTATATACTATAAATAGTTATTTATTTCTGAATGATGTGTATTTGAGTGATTATTAGGGGTCAAGCCCCGAAGGGGCGAAGACCCCTATTGTATTTGTTAGTTTTCTTATTATTATTAGTTATTCTTCTTCTTCTTCCGCCATTGCGGTCTATGGCAGCCCATAGAACCGTACGTAGGAAAGTTATGAAATTTGGCACACTGATAAAGGACAGTCCAATGTGTCCCCATAGCAAATTTGGAGTCTCTATGTCTAACCTGCTAGCGCCACCAACAGTCCAAATTTGCACTTAAGTTTTTGCTTATAACTTCTGACCCGTACGTCCTAGAAATTAAATTCTTGTTTCCTCTGATTCCTTGGCTCAAGACGATTCGACTGGACCCTATGAATTTCCGCCATTTTGAATTATTCGTAAAACCTACTTTTGCGAACTCGTCCTAGAGCTTTTGCCCGATTTCCACGAAAATCGGTATGTATCATCTAGAGACACTCATGGCAAAAAGTTATCAAAAGAATTTCGATACATCAATCCGTTCTCGTAAACCGCCTTAACGAATTTTATGTAGAGCGCAAAAAAACTGATTTTAGGCTGTATTTTCGTCAAACTTACGCCTATTGACATGACACTTGGTACTTGTGATGCCAGTCAGGAACTAAGGGTGCATGCAGAGTTTCGTCGCAGCGCCACCTAGTGGTCAGACTTATGCTTTACACGCCTATAACTTTGGCTCCGATCGACGTTTTTTCACGGGACTTGTTTCTTTGGAGTTCTGAATAGTTGCCGAGTCCAACGATACCAAACATGCCAGAATTCGCTTTACGGTTAACCCTGCACAGTAAAATAGCGCTTAAAAAACACGCGTGAATATCTCCGCGAGCGTTTTTCCGATCGATTAGAAAACACCATAGGAAGAAACTAACCTTACCTTCTGAACAAAAAGTTCTATTGGCGTTATATTAAAATTTTCATCAGAAATGGCCGAAAATTGCATAAAACGAAAAATTACATTCAAATTTTGTGTTTTTTACACATAAATGGTTGTAACTTCGTAACGAAAATATATTTTTTCACCAGATTTGACACGCTGATGCATGAGCACATTCTGAGGCTACACAAAAAAAATTGTATGCTTTCACCACTAGATGGCCTCATAATTGAACAAAACCTTTGATAACAAGCCAGCCCTATGGTCATACAACTGTTTCTTAACTAAACTAAAGTGTATAGACATAAAACTAGCTAGATGTAACACAATCATGACCTGATGTTGCATGCAGAATTTTGTCATTGCGCCACCTACTGGTTTTGAGATAGAATATTGTATTTTTGCCTAAAAACTACTGCAACAACACATCTAAAACCATGAGTCATCATGGATTATTCTTTTCATGGCTTTGACCATAATCACTGGTGGTTGCCAATTCACTCCCTAGCAACCATTGAGAATACCTTATCAACCGTTTTTGCAAGAGCTATATCTCTGCATCAGAACATCGTAGAGACACGGGGATGGTCTCTTTTGACTAATTAAACTTTCTTGTAACATGATGTGACCCATGTTTTGCCACTGCAAACACCACTCACATGTCCTTCAGTGCTCTAATGTTCCCTGATTGTCAATAACAGAAGGACGATTGCAGTAGACAAGAACTTAGATTAATTTTGTTGATAACTTTTTTTTTCATCTGAAATCAAGAGATTTTCCTAGGTTCTTTAAACTGCTCATCCGAATTCAACTTTACTTTCTTCTGTGCCCTTTTTGGCTTGACCCCGGCATTGCTGCTTGCAGCTATATTTATTAATGAAATTATTATCATTTATGCGTAATTTCTTCTGCTTTTCCACAAACATATTTTGTGTCTGACTGGGTGGGCCAGCCGTCAATCTAAATGTGGGCCAATGCCACCCTGGCCCTTATGAAGCCTCGCCACTGTACTATATACGCACTGTAAATAATGTATATTGAGTTGATGCCCAAAAACTCATTTGTTTCAGATATTAATTTGTTTTATGAGACAACGCAACACATATCCAGGGTGTACTGTACCCTACTTGTGCCCCAAAATCCTGGGATAGGTTTCAGGATAAGAGGAATCGGGGAATGGATCGATAGATTAATGAAGATAACGCAAGCGTTTGAGCTTCTTGGACTGAAATCGTAGCCCTTTTCAAGGTTTGCCAGTTTTTTTTTTTCTTGATAAACACATCAAAATGCAATCTAACAAAAAGCCAAATCATATTCTTCTTGAAAATGCTAGATATGAACTTTAACAAAACAATAGCACTTTAATCTCAACAATCCAGAGGATAGATCCTAATTGTTTTATTTTTTAGGAGACGGACTGTAAGGACGAAAAAGTGACAGTGTTCAATAATGTATTGTGTACATTCATTATTTACTAAGCTTTTTCACTCTCTTCGGGTAAAGCTTCGAAAGAAAAACCACACTCTATTCAATATTAAACTCTCTCTCTCTCTCTCTCTCTCTCTCTCTCTCTCCCTCTCTCTCTCTCTCTGAAGATCCAAATGTCAAAGCCATCTGGTCTTTCTTTACTTTGGACTTGGAAAAGGTTGTGATTGGGATAGCAGTTGACTCTAATGCACCAGCCTTGCGTTGCCTGTAGGCCTTTAATACTGTGTCACCTGAGGCGTGGATTTCACCTGACAGCTGACAAGAGCAACTAACACCAAGCCAAGGTGACTTTAGTGGGGCTTTTGAAAAGAGAAACGCACACATATGCTGCTAGCATGAAAAACTTCACATAATTAGTTGTGCACACGTGTGCACATCCGCAAGGCAGTTGAGACAAAAATATTAAGTGCGTCCCATTCGACCGTAAGCGGGCTCCAAATAGGACTTCACAGGGTATTCCACCATCTTAAGGTTTCCAGTCCAAACGTAGCAAACATGTTCGGCTCAAAGGCCACTGCGAACGGCATGGAGAATAGGCAAACATTAAAGAGGACTCATTCACAAGACGTTTTATTTAATTAATAAATATTTGGTGTCCCCAGAGTACATATGTGAAGTTCTAGCTTAAAATACAATATAGATCATTTATTGTAAAATTGCCACTTTGTGGGTGCGAGCAAATATGTGCAGTTTTTGGTTGTGTCTCTTTAAATGCAAATGAGCTGATCTCTGCACTTAATAGCAGTGCTGTGGTTGGATAGTGCAAATTAAGGGGTGTATTTATTATAAGAGTGTTGGTTAAAAGTGTTTGCTCCTCCCCCAGATTTCTTACGTTTTTGCAAATTTGTCACACTTTAATGTTTCAGATCACCAAACAAATTTAAATATTAGTCAAAGATAACACAAATGAACACAACATCCAGTTTTAAAATGAAGGTTTTAATTATTAAGGGAAAATCTGGTTGGGTCACCCTAAGCAGCATCCACTGCAATCAAACATTTGCGATAACTTGCAATGAGTCTGGTACAGCGCGGTGGAGGATTTTTGATCCACTCATCTTGGCAGAACTGTTGTATCAGCCACATTGGAGGGTTTTCGAGCATGAACCACCTTTTTAAGGTCATGCCACAGCATCTTAATAAGATTGAGGTCAGAACATTGACTAGGCCAATCCAAACTCTTCATTTTATTTTTCTTCAGCCATTCAGAGGTGGACTTGCTGGTGTGTTTTGGATCATTGTCCTGTTGCAGAACCCAAGTTCGCTTTAGCTTGAGGTCACGAACAGATGACCGGACATTCTCCTTCAGGATTTTTTGGTAGATGGCAAAATTCATGTTTCCATTTATCAAAGCAAGTTTTCCAGGTCCTGAAGCAGCAAAACAGCCCCAGACCATCACACTACTTTTATGCCAGATATAATAGGACACAACCCTTTCAAAAAGCTCAACTTTTGTCTTGTCAGTCCACAGAGTATTTTCCCCAAAGTGTTGGGGATCATCAAGATGTTTTCTGGCCAAACTGAGACGAGCCTTTATGTTCTTTTTGATCAGCAGGCGTTTTCATCTTGGAACTCTGCCAGGCAGTGACTCTTTCTAATGGTGAAGTCATGAACACGTCCTTAACTCTTTCCCCGCCAGCATTTTTCATGATTTTCACAAAAGTTTAATGCCTTCCAGAAAATTCTCCTTTTAAAGCTCACGTAACACATGCTGTTTCTGCATTTCTGATGTTAATCAGTATTTCCAACATAAGACAGAAGTCTTACTTACCGCGTGCAACTCGTCATTGTCACGGTAGGAAATCCACTGTTTCCTCCGTGTCATGTTTTGTGTTTGTGTTTGTACTCACGTAGTCTCCATGTGCTCGTTTGATTAAGTGTTGTCACCTGTGTGTTGATTGTCTCGCTCCAGCTGATCCTCATCTCCACTCAGCTACAAATACTCACTCATCTCTCTCCCTGTTGTCAGATCCTCATTCATGTTCCTGCCACACAGTTTGGATTATCGTCTCCCGTGTTCGTGTGTTTGGATTAGTGTTTCATGTTGTCGTCTTCGTGTGAGTGTTCCGGTCCGTTCCTGGTTTCATCCATTGGCCATCATCACACTCACCACCGACTTCACCATCCAGCACTTCTCACGCCACCGTAGACCTTTGATCACAATTGCCAACATTCTGGACTCAGTCATTATTTCAGTTATTCATTGTATTTACCATCATCTTTAATAAACCATTTCTGATTGCCTGCACTTGCTTCCTCCTCTCTATCGAGTCGTTACAGAAGGATCTGACCAACATGGAAGCAGCAGGCGATCGCTCCCCATCTCATCTGGAGGAGTTTTTACAGAGAGCCGTAGGTCGTATGGATCGCCAGGACAAGGCGATAGATGAGATGGGTTGAGCTTTCCAAGCAATGGTGACGAAGGTTTCCGAGCTCGCCCTCCAGGCTCAACAACCACATCAACCGCCACCCGCTGCGCCTCCCACGCTACCCACACCGCCGATCGTCACCGGGGGTATTTCCCAGTCAGAACCACGCCTCCCTATTCCGGAGAAGTATGCGGGTGAGCCAAAATTTTGTCGATCATTTCTGTCTCATTGTTCTCTGCACTTCGCCCTTCAGCCCCGCACGTTCACCACCGAGGAGATGAAGGTGGCGTTCGTACTCTCTCTGCTCACGGGGAAGGCTGCCCTCTGGGGGACGGCGGTGTGGGAGAACCAAGACAGCTGCTGTGCTTCGTTCCACGCCCTTTCGGAGGAGATTTCTGGGGTTCGCCAATTTTTATCGGCTTTCATTTGCAATTTCAGCCAACTAGCCGTGCCTCTGACCGCTTTGACCTCCCCTAGTTTGACGTTCAGGTGGTCAGACGCAGCTGAGGCTGCGTTTGCCAAACTGAAAAGCTGCTTTGTTTCAGCTCCCATTCTTGTCACCCCTGATCGCTCACGTCAATTCGTAGTGGAGGTCGACGCGTCAGAGGTGGGGGTAGGAGCAGTGTTATCCCAGCGCGCATCCTCAGACGGAAAGGTGCATCCTTGCGCGTGTTATTCTCACCGTTTATCTCCTGCGGAAGTTAATTATGACATTGGCAATCGAGAGTTGTTGGCCGTCAAACTGGCACTGGAAGAATGGCGTCACTGGCTTGAAGGGTCGGGTGTACCTTTCATTGTATGGACGGACCATAAGAATCTCGAATACATTAGAACCGCCAAAAGACTTAACTCCAGGCAGGCTCGGTGGGCATTGTTTTTCGGTCGTTTCGATTTTACACTTTTTTACCGGCCGGGTTCCAAAAACATCAAACCCAATGCTTTATCCCATCTTTTTGAGCGTTCAGATCGTACTGCTACTCCCGAGCCCATTTTACCAGAGACCATCATTATCTCCGCGCTCAGATGGGAGGTCGAATCGAAGGTTTTGACTGCCTTAGAAGGGGTAACGCCCCCGGCTCGTTGCCCACCGAACCGTTTGTTTGTGCCGGAAGGGTTACGGTCAGACGTTCTCCAGTGGGGTCATTGTTCCAGTGTTGCTTGTCACCCAGGGGTTAGTAGAACTAGATTACTAGTCAAGCAACGATTTTGGTGGCCTGGTATGGCTCGTGATGTCCACGACTTTGTCTTGGCTTGCTCGGTTTGTGCTATTGGTAAGACTTCCAATCGACCTCCAGATGGGTTACTCTTACCGCTGTCTGTCCCTTCGAGACCCTGGTCCCACATTTCGCTAGATTTCATTACCGCCCTCGCACCCTCGAAGGGTAATACGATGATTTTAATCGTAGTGGACCGGTTCTCGAAATCGACTCATTTCATTCCCTTGCCCAAATTGCCATCAGCCAAGGAAACAGCGGTAGCTGTCATTGACCACGTCTTCCGTATACATGGCCTTCCGACAGACGTGGTTTCTGACAGGGGTCCCCAATTTGTGTCCAAATTTTGGCGAGAGTTTTGTAAATTGTTAGGAGTGACTGTTAGTCTTTCGTCCGGGTTCCATCCCCAGAGCAATGGTCAAACCGAGCGAGCCAATCAGGATGTCGAAAGGGTGTTGCGATGCTTGGCTTTCAACAATCCTTCGTCCTGGTGTCAACAACTCTTAATTGTGGAGTACGCACACAATTCCCTGCCAGTGTCATCTACGGGCATGTCTCCATTTAAGTGTAGTTTAGGGTACCAACCACCTAATTTTGTCAGTACTGAATCCGAGGTGTCGGTTCCCTCCGCACACGCACTAGTCGCAGAGCTCTGCTCCAGGCAAGGTCGCGCACCAAGGCTAAGGCCGATCGCCACCAGTCGAAGCCTCCCCGTTACGTCGTCGGTCAAAGAGTGTGGCTTTCAACACAGAATATTCCGATGCCTTCCGTTTCGAATAAGCTTGCTCCCAAATTTATTGGCCTGTTTTCTGTTACCAAAATCATTAATCCGGTAACAGTGCGTCTTAGCCTTCCACCAGCGTACAGGAGGGTTCATCCCGTGTTCCATGTGTACAAAATTAAACCGGTGATTTTTTCCCGTCTTAATCCGCCTGCTCCGGTTCCCCCCCGCCTCGTATCGTTAATGGGGAGACCACGTATTCGGTTAACCGTATTCTGGACTCTAGACGGAGGGGACGTGGATTTCAGTACTTGGTGGATTGGGAAGGTTACGGTCTGGAGGAGAGAAGGTGGGTTCCTGCTCGGGACATACTGGATCACCACCTTATTGATGATTACAATCTACAGGTAAAGTCGGCTGGGAACGTCAGGTGACGTCCTAGGGGAGGGGGTACCATCACGGTAGGAAATCCACTGCTTCCTCCGTGTCATGTTTTGTGTTTGTGTTTGCACTCACGTAGTCTCCATGTGCTCGTTTGATTAAGTGTTGTCACCTGTGTGTTGATTGTCTCGCTCCAGATGATCCTCATCCCCACTCAGCTACAAATACTCACTCATCTCTCTCCCTGTTGTCAGATCCTCATTCATGTTCCTGCCACACAGTTTGGATTATCGTCTCCCGTGTTCGTGTGTTTGGATTAGTGTTTCGTGTTGTCGTCTTTGTGTGAGTGTTCCGGTCCGTTCCTGGTTTCATCCATTGGCCATCATCACACTAACCACTGACTTCACCATCCAGCACTTCTCACGCCACCATAGACCTTCGATCACCATTGCCAACATTCTGGACTCAGTCATTATTTTAGTTTATCATTGTATTTACCATCATCTTCAATAAACCTTTTCTGATTGCCTGCACTTGCTTCCTCCTCTCTATCGAGTCATTACAGTCATGACCCGTTTGGGAAAATCCACTGCATCAAACACACTCGCAAAACTCGCTGCTACCCCGGATAAAAACCGCACAGCAACATCCAAAGATCTGCAGGCCACATTTACTTCAGTTAACTCTTTCCCCGCCATTGACGAGTTTTTTGTGACCTCTTGGATGAGTCTTCGCTGCACTCTTGGGGTAATTTTGGTCAGCCGGCCACTGCTGGGAGGGTTCTCCACTGTTCCATGTTTTCGTCATTTTTGGATAATGGCTCTCACTGTGGTTTGCTGGAGTACCAAAGCTTTAGAAATGGCTTTATAACCTTTTCCAGACTGAAGACTGATTTCTTTTTCACTTGTTTCTGAATTTCTTTGGATCTCAACCTGATGGGTAGCTTTTGAGATTCTTTTGCTCTACTTCAATTTGTCAGGCAAGTCCTATTTGCAAGTCCAAATGATTTCTTGATTGCGAACAGGTGAGGCCTGGGTGTGGCTAGAGAACCGGTACTCAGGTGTGATAAACCACAGTTAAGTTATGTTTTTGGGGGGCAAGCACTTTTTCACAAAGGGCCATGTGTGTTTGGATTTGTTTTCTCTTCATAATAGAAACCTTCATTTAAAAACTGCATGTTGTGTTTCATTGATTAGTATTTACATTTGTTTGATGATCTAAAACATTAAAGTGTGACAAACATGCAAAAAAATTGGGAAGGGGGCCAACACTTTTTCAACACTTTTTGCAACTAGTTAAAAGTCAAAATTGGTCCCTATAGATGGGTTGCACGGCGACGTCATTAACTGGTTGCGCGCGCAACCGAGAGGCAGAAAGAAGAGACATGCATTGTGTTGTAGGCTAGTAGCGGTGTCTGTAAGTCAAAATGCCAAGTTGTTGTTGGAAAATAGTACCAACAGAGTCAGTGCTGGGTGCCTGATGTTAACATACCAGAAGATGCGACTATTACGTTACTAGCCTAACATTATAATTCATCCATGTATCACAGTAACATTGCAAAAATAAAGACAGAAAAACAGATCCAACTAAAATCAATTTTTATTTATATACAAACAATAAAGAACGTTTCAATAATTAAGGTTGTTGCAGTGGCGGATCAGCTCACCAAGCGGGCTTTCTGCCTCCTGGATGCGCGCGCACCCTGTAGCCTAATGTTTGTAAACCGGCAACCCGTCTATACTAAAGTGTTACCGTATATTTGCATTGTGACATTACTTTTTTATTACAATGAAGTGAATATTCCCTGTAAATGTGCTTTACAATAATAAAAACATGTTACTTAAGTGTATTTTGCAACAGTAAGCTTGTAATAATGCTTCATATTTTGAGCTTGTTGCGTATGTTTTCGCGGTTCATTTGAATTGTATGTTTCAAACAGAGATGGCAATAGAGAGGCAAACATTTGTGTCAGAGTCCTGCACGGGTCCATTTTTGGAGACCCGCTTCCGCCCGTACCCGTAAAGTTCAGCACCAGATCCGACCCGTCACCCGTGATAATATCAAAATTAAATCCGCACCCGCCTGGACCCGTTAATATTTGGCCTGTTACCCGACCCGTACCAGCATAAATCACACATGCTAAAATCATTCCAATTAAAATGCTTTATTTTTTATCTCGTACCTCTCTCAACATCACAACAGCGTCATGAATAGGCTAATGAAACAGGCTAAAGTGGGCTTTGTTTTGCGCCATTTAAGTAGCCTACCATCGGCACAAATGGAACCTGATAACTATACACAAATAGACCTATTAATAAAAAAGACCAAGAAAAAAACAACCTACCTACACAACCCCTGCTGTGCTCCTAAGTCTCGTCTCGAAATGCTTTCTAAGAAGACGTTCAGCTTTCGGCTATCAACAGCAAAACTTTATGCAACTCCTGCAATGCTCGCTCCAACCAGAGTCGTACAATAATAGAGTTACGAAACGCTTTGATCTCGCCGCTGCGCGGTCATGTCATTCATGTAACGTTCTACAGTTCCAAACCAAGCTGGCTGTCAATCTGTTTGCATAGGTTTTCAGCTATTTTAGGTAAATATTAGCTTGTAATGTGAATTGATCACTATACTTACTATGTTTATAACATTTTTTACTAGGGAGTGATGGAAATACAGTAAATCAGTTAATAAAGATAAACAGTTAATGGTGACCCAAAGATAACTGTGGTTATCTATACCAACTACAGCAACACAGTTTATCTTTTTTTTTGTAGCAAAAATATGGCTATATAAATGGCTATCAATCTGCGTAAAACATAATTCCTACACTTTTACTATATTAAAATCCCAAAAAAGATCGCCAACGCGGTTATTTGTAACAGTGAAGCATAACAGAAACACACTAAATTCATATTTAATTGTATTTATAGTACGCATTAAATGTTAATATAATTATACATGATTTTCGAGGATACATCACTCGTATTACTCATAACTCTATTACTCTATTATTATACGACTCTGGCTCCAACTAGCCGTGTGTCTCAATTCGTTCCCTAGCTCCCGAGGTCGTGAATCAGTATATCGTGTACACAGGTTCGGGCACTGGTAAGGACCCTAGCTCACTTCACTTTGGGACACTGTTCACTTATTTTTCTCCTCCCCCTCCCTTCTGTGCTTTCATAAACATGCCCAACCCCCACCCCCAAATCCTTCTTGTTGTTTATTGGCTGGAACACTTTGTTTTGTTTCGTGGTGCTAGGTTTGGCCACTGTGTTTATATTGCAGTTTGTGGGGGCTGGGCTGTCTACAGAGATCGCGTTTTTTTACAGTTTGATCAGCGGACAGGCAGAAAGCAGATAGTGAGGAGATGTTTGCTGTATGTAACAAAAAATGTTTTATGGTCTAAAACGCGTGAATTTGCTTAGAGCACTTTTAATTATAGTTACGCCGTTATAACGGGGGAAACAGTAATTTGTTTGATTACTCGTTACTAGGAACAATTCCCGCACACTATCTGCTTGCTGAAAAAAAATTTTTTAATGAAAGTTGCGTTGCAATGTTTGATCAACTGATCTTCATCAGGCAACAGTTGCCTGATGAAGATCAGTTGATCGAAACATTGCAATGCAACTTTCATAAAAAAAAAAAATTCAGCAAGTAGATAGTGTGCGGGAATTGTTCCTTGTATATTTTGAGACTTTTAGTCGTCTTATCCTATGCACCTATCTATTGACTTCAGGTGTGCGACGCTAATTTGTTTGATTACTCGTTACTAAAAAAAATAACGCCGTTATTACCATCACTGCAAATAACTGTGTATATATTTTATTGACATGGTTCACTAGTGCGCCTGCTTAGTCAGTCTTAATAATTAATGGTAAACGAATTTGGCTTGCTGTCCTCAAAGGGAGCTTTGAACCTGACCTCTGAACCTTTAAAGAGAGCGAACCTAAGGCTAGGGCTCGAACCAAAAGTTCATCCCCCTTGCAATGGAACAGCACAGAGGAAGAAAGAGAGAAGTGAAGGAGGAGATGGGGAGGAGGGATGCCATAAAAAGGCCTCTGGGCAGGGAGGCATGGAGGCTGTCTTATATACGCTCTTAGGGATTATTGACAGGCCTAAATGTTTAGGCTCCTCCAGAACCTACATTTAAAACTTTAATAGTTGTCATATAGTACATCACTAATCCGAAAAAATCTACTCTGATGTTAAAAAACAATTATACAAATAAATTCTCATGAATTTTTACTCATGAATCTAAGCTATTTATTTATCATTGCCTATTTTGACAAACAAAATCACAAAAATGTAAACACTTTGATTTTGTCTCCTCACATTTTTATTTTGCTGACCTAATGTAAAATATCACACAGATAAGCGCAGCTTGCAGTTCTGTAGAAAATAAATCACCATGCATCCTAAATATAGAGGTAAACGTTATTAGAAAACACACAAGTCCGGTCAAATGTTTTTGTTATGTTAATGGCTTTGATTTTAATTGCTTATGTCACTTAATCAGTAAGGGTCAGTTATTACCATAGACCCTTTTACAGCTCACGTGATCAAATAGCCTGCGCGCGCATTTAGGCAACAGAAGTGGTGTTATTCCCCATTGGTTGTAAGGTGTTTGCAAGTTTATTAAAATGGTTTCCCAGCATCAAAATGTCTGGTTGTTGCGTTTGGTTGCACTAATAAAATATACGTATATATGCATCTGGCAACTTTATTTTTGGCCATCTGCTAACGTCTTCTATCCACTCCGCTATAGTACACGGATCTGGTAGCTGTGTTGAAAAAGTCAACTTTTTAAAAATAACTTTCTCTGTCTGTGTTGCTTCACTGCTGATTCTTCTTTTGTTGCCTGCTAAATGTGCACGCATACACTGCCACGTCATCATTGTGTACAAACAGTAAAAGAGTCTATACATTATGTCGTTAAGTTACCAGCCAACTAGAGTAACTTACTTTATTAACTCATCAAAGCCAATTTTATTTGCATTTGGGGGTTACCGACTTCATTTTGGACCCTGTATATAAATATGGTATTGGGATTACAAAAACATCATACTGAATAGATCCTTTTACTGTTTGTACACAATGATGACGTGGCAACGTATTGTGGCCACGGAAATATGGTAAGAATCAGCAGTGAAGCAACACAGACAGAGAAAGTTATTTTAAAAAGTTGACTTTATCAACTTTTACAACACAGCTACCAGATCCATGTACTATAGTGGAGTGGATAGAAGACGTTAGCAGATGGCCAAATATAAAGTGGCCAGATACATATATACGTGTATTAGTATATTATATTAGTGCAACCTTACACAACAACCAGACATTTTGATGTTGGGAAACCGTTTTAATAAACTTTCTGAGTTGCTAACACGTTAAAGCCGCCTTTCCACTGCACACGACTTACGGAAACGACAGTCGGAGTTCTCCCCCTAGTGGCAGTCGTAATGAAGTTTCAGTTTAATCGTATATGGGAGAGAAGCTCATTCCAGCATAAGAGGCTTCATTCTAATATGTTTACCATGGTGGAATAAATAAATGTATGCAAATGAATGAAACAATAAACAGCTATTTATATATGACAAAGATTGCCAATATTTTTTGGAGAAAAGATTAAAATAATAACATACACAAATTCAATTAATAATGTATTTATTATCAGTAATCAAAAATGTTTTTTTAAGGATTCAAGTGTAACTAATAAAGTTAAACCAAAAGGATTAATCATTTTCACCTCACACACAGTTTGTGATTGGAATACAATGAAAAACATAACTTCCGGTCGGCGTATCGCATGCGGTTTTGTCGCACAAGTTCCAATTTTTTAACGGATCCAACCGTCTAAACGGATCCGATATTTACACATCCGCAGATGGTCGGCACTTCACGCATCCGCTTTGCGACTCTCCATAGGAAATGAATGACTTACGGCTTATCGGCCGTCGTTTGTCGTGTGCAGTGGAAAGGCGGCTTTAAACCAATGGAGAATAACACCACTTCTGATGCCAAAATGCGCACGCAGGCCATTTGATCACGTGGGCTGTAAAAGGGTCTATAATAACAAAGAAAAATGTTGGCCTTGTATGTGAAAACCCATTTAAAGAACATTGTATGAAAATATAACCTTGATATCTTTAATATTGACTGAGTATGGTCATGTCAAAGATTGAAATCAAACTTAAATGCTCCTAATCTCTTCATTAGATGACCTGGAAGGGTCACAAATAACCATGTATTTAATTATAAAACACATTACGCAGAGGAATGCTCACTTTCGAATGTGCAGTCAATCACACACGACAGCATTTATCATGTTCAACAGTTTAATCGTCCATCACAGACAGCATTCAGGAGCACTGATGCATTTGATCTGAGCAAAGGTGCAATCAATGCTGATGAGCCGAACACTAACAATGCAAATGCGCAAATGAATCCATGCCTGCACCATTCACACTTGCCAATAACAAAAACATTATTCTTAAAAGCTGGTTTAATTGAAATCATATATGGTTCCTTCGAGTGAAGTTACTCACTAATACAGTACAATAAAATCTGGCAGTTTTATATATATATTTATATATGCTGTCTGTTGCCTACAGTACATAAATATCCAGCTTCAAATGCAGATATCCAGATAAATAACAAAAATTTGAGACGTTGTACACATGTATTTTACTGTGAGACATTACTCACTATTGATTTTAACAGGGTTTGGTATTGGCATGCTCCTAAATTTATGAAAAAACAAAAGAAGATGAGCAAGTGCACAGGGAGAGCAAAAACAATGAGTTTAGGGCAATCGGTTTGTAGCTCTGCTTCAACTTTGCGAAACCCTCATCAGGAGCGACCAAAATTCCGACATGTCGGTCGGGAGAGGTCGATCGCCTCTCGTTTCCCGCTGTACACTGTGTGACAAACAACATGCGATGAAGCTGATATTCGGCCCAACTAAACAAAAATCGTACGTCTCAGAAATCAGCTAAAATTCAAACGTTAATCATACTGTATGTCCGGCTTTAAAGATAAAGAAAAGGTTAATATCAAATTTTGAGCCTTGTTATCTCAAAACCAGATTATGAGACATTAGCCTGAATTTTACAGACAGGGTCACATATGCAATAACAGTGATGTTGTGCGTATTGCGTGCTCATTCTACAGGCATGCAAAGTACTTGACAACCATAACAACAATGCTTTAACCCCACTCTTTAGCCACTTAGTCAAGGGTTACTATAAACCTACCTTGTCATCTGTCCAAACGAAGTGGTGTGATGCTTTTGCCATTTTGATTGTTTAACGCATTGAGTTTATTTACAAAGTAACATTGCCGTCTATTGGCCTGGCATGAATTACATATGAAGAGTTTCGTTGCAAAACAAGATAACCACCGTTTTTTTTATTGTTCAGAAATCTCGTTTTTTGGTTCTGCATTCCAATTAATTTCAATTCAACTGTAGGTGGTTTGTTTTGATTTAAACCTTCATAACTTAAAAAATACGGCTAAGTATGGATTTATCTCGTTTTGCAATGAAACTCTTCATATCATTTTTGCATAAAGTAGGTTAATGTAACATTGTTGTGTGTACATGATATTTTCAAAAATGCAAAGGAAAAATGTACGTTTTACTAAAGTTCGACCTGAATGGACATAGAGGAGATGTGGAGGATGTAACCACTCACATATTTAGTCAAGAAACATGGACATCATGGTCCTTACTCATGCAACGCTGACTGATAGGAGTATTTTAAAGCCAATGTTTTGCTTTGTTCCCGTACCAGTGCTTGTGCCAGGTCTGGTGATCTGGCATCACTGTCTGCACTGTCACTGCTAAACAGGATCATGGGATATCTGCTCCACACTGACAGGTTCTGTCACAGGCCTTAGGTAATTAAGGCCGCACTCAGCACACAGCCTGGGGGTCTTCAGGTCCAGAGGGGGGGCGACGGGACGCGACAAGGTGCCGAAGGCAGGAACCGGGAACAGAGGACAAGGCAGGGGCGAGCGGGACAGGGATTTTGCCACTGTGAGTATGCACTTCTCTCCTACAACCCCCACAGGCTTTAGCACTCGCAGCACTTGCCAAATGACTGTCTCCCAATTTGCTTTCATGAATATTAAGCAGGACATGACAGACCAGAAAAAGCCCGCCGTCTGCTCGCCTGTGATATGTGCAGACAGATCGGCTCTCTGATGTCGGGAAAGGGTAAAGCGTGCGGAGTGCGGCCCCGCGGTGCGCCTCTGATTCCCGTTGTCATGTTTTAAATGAGCGAACGTGAGCGGCTCGTTAAGAAGCGACTTGGCAGCGGGCTGAGATCGCGGAACAGGAGTGCTGTTGACTTTAATGTCTGAATTTGCTCAGCTGATGGCACGAACAAGGCTGTTAGTCAGGCAATTTCAATCTAAGCACTATTTTAAAAAACACCTGCTAAATCTATTAGGGCAAGCCGCTTTGCAAAAGTAAATCAAGATGATATTTATCAAACACGTTGTCGGGTAGGATTTAACAAACTGACGTCTTTAATACTGCAACTAATTGCTAATTATGAAATTCATTAAACCTCTAGAATATTACTCATTCAAGCCATTTCTATTCGTTCTTGCCGTTAACGGATGACAGGCACAACGTTTTACATTTTAATTCATTTTGATAAGGGCTGAATATCAAAAATGAAAAGATTTTTGGATAGCAGGCCAATGAGCTAATGTCACATTGCATTCGTTTGTTACAACAAGTTTCAGGCTAAGAAGGCATAGCTACGGTTCGCCAGTGGTCCCTTACACTTCATATTACTAAAAAGCAAAAAAAGTCTGATACAAGAAGCATTTATAATGAAGAAACAGTCAATAGATTTGGTTTTGAGTGTTTTAGATTAATGACAATAAATATTAATACCACATTTTACTTTACTGTATGATCCAGATCACAGTCTACACCAGTCTTTTATTGTCTACTTCTATGAAAAACTCACTGCTAAATAGCAGCAAGAACCCAATTTAATCTAGGGCCCTCATTTATAAAGTGTGCGTACGCACAGATCTGATCGTAAAGTGTGTGTACACAAAAATCCACGGCAGAGTCGATATTTATAAAAACTGTCTTTAACGTGGAAAAGTGCTTAGCGCCACGTCAGGGTCTGAACAGATGTACGCACTTTTGCTTATCCAATTGCTCCAGGTTTTTGGAAATAAAAGCCATTCTTGCTGCTCGCTAAAAGATTTAAACATTGACAAGTGCTCGTTTAGATATCTATGACATTAATTAGACATCGTTTAAAAGATCTGAAACTGGTTCATCTGCGATTTATAGATTTGAGTTTTCTGTGCGTAGGTTCGGTTTATGGTCTCATGGCAAGTCGTGTTATAGTACCGAAAATTTTTATTAATTTATTTGTGTTTGATGACACGAATTTCCGCTGTTTTTCGTGTCTCTGGAGACGAATGTCTTTTTCGTCCTTCCCATCATGAATTTCTATGGCTGTTCATGTCGGTATCGCGTCCTTTTATATTTCGTTTTCTCATCGTTCTTTCCTATTTTTAAATCATTGTCGCTTGGGTTTAGGGTTAGATTCGGGGTTTGCGTTCTACATGTTTTTTGACCGCTTTTAAAACTATTCTCTCCTGGAGTTGGGGTTAGAGTTGGGGTTTGGGTTAGGAACAAAAAATAGTAAAAAAAAAAATAGAAAACAACGATAAGAAAACCAAATATAAAATGATAAAATAATCCAACATAATCTCATGGCATAAAATCATCTAATTTGAATAAATTTGCATTCACCCCTGTGACATTGGGGTTAGGGGTGGGATATTATTGTCCTGCTTTAATATCCCACCCCTGAAATGTATTATTTGTGTCAGTGGCAGGACCGAAAGACGAGTTTGTGAACGCTCTCCTTGTTTGCGATTGGTCAGATACAAGTCAGTGCCTCTTCAAACCCAGTGCATCACTGCATATTAACACAAAGTATTTTGACATTGAAAAATGAATTCATCTTTTTTCAGTCTTATTTATGTTATGTGCATCCAGGTTATGTTAGCTGATTAGGATGGTTTTAGCTCATTTGACTTCTTATCTTGGCCTTCTCTAAATAAGCGTCTGTTAGTGAACAGCGGCAGAGGGAATTAGGAATTAGGGGACACAAAAGCGCTTCAGTGAGAAGTCAAAACACCTCTGTTAACATATACAGAGAAGGCTTTATCCAGAGCTCAAAGGAAAGACTATCAGACCGGTGTCCAGAGCGGCCGTCCTGCCTCGACTGTTTATAATGATGCAGAGCATCTTCACAAACAAGCATCCTGTCTTTATTAGACCCAACGCAAGATTCAACAAGAACCCTCATTGTGGTCAGCGCAACCCCCGGATAGCTGCATTTTTCCCCTCCTTGGCACGTAAAACTGTTCTGGGTTCAGTAAAAGACTTCCTCTGTGTGGTCTTTATCATGGTGCAGGTGTCTGTTTCAATGGCATCTGCACACATCCGTCTATTTGAGCTTGCAGGCTAATGCCTAGCTTGGTTAGCCAAACATAGCCAATAGTCTGTATCTCAGTACACCTGTTCATTACCACAGCTCTATATAAGACAACATCTTAGTATCTACACAACACATCTCTATCATGAAATATAATTCATTATAATGATAAATGTCTAATGGCGTCTTTTATCTGTGCATTAGCAGTAGATGAAAAGATATGGATTCAAACACAGATTCAAAAGACCAAAACTGGAATGAAGAGCTGATGTTAAAGTGAATATGTACCATATTATATTATAATTATATGACTCCAAAACATTTTGTGTAGCCTAGACATTTAGGCAAAGCACTGCCCAGTTAGACAAGAAAAGGAGTCCAACTGACACATAAGGCAAACAATGGTTGTTTCGTTTACTGTATCTGTTATTTAAGGATTAGATTTTATTTGCCATTCTCTGTTGGCCAACAAATATGCAGGAAATTAGCTTAGCTTGGCATAAATTCTGTTAATATAGCTTTTATGCAATGGTCCAGCTACAATCTTAAAGATATAGTTCACCGGAAAAAAATGGAACTCAGTCAAAATTGTTCCAAACTTTCTTTGTTATGCCGAATACAAAAATTTCATAACCATGCAGAGGCACCACTGACTTCTACAGTAAGAAAAAAAAATACTTTAAAAGTGAATGGTGCCCCAGATCTGTTATTAGCTTTTTTAATTTCTTCATTTGTGTTCAGCAGAGCAAATAAATTTATACAGGATTGTAACAACTTGAGGTAAGTACATGATAACAGAATTTTCATTTTTTCAGGCTACGTTTTCACAGAAATAATCTGAAAAGAAAATGCAAAAGTGCTGTTCGTGTTATCACTTTTTATTCCGAGTTTATAATAGCGGTTTGAGGAGGAAATCTTGTGCGCATATGGTGACGCAAAAGTGTGTGATATTCTATGTAGTATGCACTCCAGGCGGCTAGGTGGCAATGTGAAGCGCTGACACACAACACCACCAAGTCCGCGTGCCTGCATACAACCCTCTTCCTTGTTCGCCCCAAGCGTGCTGCACAAGCCCTGAAAAGAGAAGCCAAAACGTCTCGATCGACCGCCAGTGACTGGTCAGTATAGGTCATAAATCCATGTTATTCAATGGGACTTGAGACCAACTAAACAGTTTAATTACATTTCAATTATCTTTTTTTCCGAAGCTGGTTTCTGTCATTTACTGTAGTTTTTATCATGCTAATGTAAATTCAAGTGTTTGTTTTTAAAATAAGTTTGTTTTTAGTTAGTTATTTAATGCTATAAAAACGGGGGTGTGACATCATGATTGACAGCTGTGACATGCGCATTCTGTGAGAGCGAGGGCGGGGCCTTGCTTTCGCGGCTTTACTTCCTGCTCACTACTGCGCAGGACTGGTCCCGAAATTGCTACTGCGCAGACTCAAGACACAAGATGTCAGCACCGGATTGGATCACTGACGCCTTCACTTTTCACCAATGGAAGAGAGCGAACGGGCGTTGTTTTTTTTTACAGTCTATGGTTCTCCCAGGTCTCGATCGTTCAAAGCCGTCAGGTTTGCCTCCAACGAATTGGCTCATCAACAATTTGATGGAGGTAATTAATGCGCATTCTCTTATCAGAAATACTAGCTGTGAATATTTCGTACAACTGCTGAAAAGCAACATGAAGGTCCGACATATGGAAATAATCCGACATGTTTGTTGTTATTTTCCTGAACTGGCGTATACCTGTGACGTAAACGCGTACGCGACGAGAGCCACCGTGAGCAAACTTTTGCGTTTTTACCCTTTAGATGGGAACGCGAGGGTAGATTGTTTTTAAGATTTCCACTCTGGAGGGTTGTTTCACTTTTTTTGCGTTTTTAAGCCCCAAAAAAACGCTGTCACCATGTAAACGACAGGCACATCCGATAAAATATTTTTACACGAGGATTCTCGTGTAAACAGGCAGTCAGTGAACTATCACAGCAAAATCACCAGAGTTAAATCAGCACTGCTGATGTATATATGGGGACCACCAGGTCTGGTGTTACTCATATAAACACCAGCATTGTTGATTTAACATTGCTGATTTCGCTGTGTGCCTTTAAAGAAGTCTCAGTTTCAGTTTTGTAGGTGTGTTGTGCACTTAATGATGTTGCTATAATTTCTTCATGCCTGAGTATGATGCTGTTCATGGTATTATTGCAGATTCCTTATGTAATGTCAACATCCTGCCCTTACAGTATTTGAACTCCGTTTTCAATTTTTTGTCAAAACATGTTTATTATTATGTTATCATGTTATTATTTTGTTTTATGGTTCTACTTATCTGCATTTTTTAAGTTATGAAGGCTTAAATCAAAACAAATCAACTGCAGTTTAATTGACATTAATTGGAATGCACAACCAAAAACTAGATTTCTGAAAAATTATAAAAAGGAGTTATCTCGTTTTGGAACCAAACTCTTCATATAATTTTTTCTTCTTTTAAGTGCCATTATGTAAGATGAAAAGTAGAGATGCACCGATATTAAAACATTTCCACCGATACCAGTAGTCATTTATTCAGACTGATATTTGCCGATACCAATCGTTTGGTGGTATTAACTTCCATTAACTAAATTCTTAAGATTATTATTTCTGAATGTTATTTATTAATGACCAATAATATTGAACAATAAGTGATGTTTTTTACATTTTCTATACACAGAGCTATACACAAATTCATTGCATTTTCCTGTTCTCTTTTGATTGATACTGTATATCGGACATTTATCCGCTGTTTTTAAAAATTGCTTTTATCGTCTGATACAGATTATTGGCCAGTAACGTTACATCTCCAATGAAAAGGCGTGTCTAGTGTAAAATTATGCTTTTTATTTATCACTATACTTGATTACATGTTTAATAGTCAATAAAAAGTATATAGCATTTCATTAGATTGTAACATCAGGTTGTTCAGGGCTACCTAAAAATTAGAGCAGGTGTGTTGGAGTAGAATTGGAACAAAAATATGCAGGACGGGTGCCCTCCAGAAAAAACTTGGAGACCCATGCATTATAATCTATAAGTACAATCAAATCAAGCTATTATATATTTAATATTTTCTCAGTTTTTCAGTTTTTTCCTGTCATCTTTCTGGTAAAGGTGCTTTGAATCAATTAAACATTGTAAAATAAAGCGCTATACAAATAAATGTAACTTGAAAATGTGACAAAATGCAGAAAAATAGCAGAAACATACAACAAAGATTTTTTGCATTTGATATCTACCAGTGAACAGAAGCAGAGTGGGCCATGGTCAATCCGTCAAACACTTCAACTATAGTTTATACTGTGCATTTAATTCTGTGATTTATCTGTGAGAATTATGTTAAAATCATTGTTGCTGATATAAGATACACTCAATTCTTTACACTGAAGCAATGGGATATCATGTTTACATTATATTTACATACTATATACCTACATAATGCACATACAAAATTTAGTATGACACTGTGTTTTTTGTGGTAGGAACAAATAACTTGTATGCTATGACTGGTGTAACTTATATATTGCAATTGCATCCTTATAGGAGTGTTAATCCCAGTTTTCCAGTAAATCTATAACATAATGGATAAAAAAATGTCTGAAAGCTTTGGTCTATCAGGCCCATGGCATTGCAGGGTGCGGATAGCACAGTTTCATGGTTCCCAGTGCTCCCTCTTTAAATACATCAATGTTTATAGTCCTAATAATGGTTAAAAATACCAAAATCGGAAGAAAAAATAAAAAAGCTTTAATTCAAAACACAATCAAATTCTGCTTTTTTTCTACTTCATTAGCTTATCATTAACTTCAACATGGAATTGATCTTGGACATCATCAATGCTAGCAACTGCAAAAGAAAGGTTTCTCTGTGTAATGTCTAACAGAAATGTTTTAGCTTTTAAATGTTTTTTATGCATGTGGTTAAATGTCAAAATACAAAAGAATCTATAGAAAACATACAGTATAGTCATTTTTATAAGAATCAGACATTGCTAGACTTTTACTAAGAAACAACAAGTGTTTCTAAATGGGCTTTGTTTTTGTTTTTTTACTAAATGCACTTTTGACATCTGTTTGATGTATGCCAGAGTGCTGTAATGTTTTCTGAAAGTGGATGCTACCACCCCCTCCCATCCATCTCTCCAGACTGTTTCTCTTTCCATTTGATGTGTCACGTTTTTATTTCTTCGTGTGCGCTAGCAAGGTGACAGGAGACCGCTGCTCCTCACAAGCAGCCAGCCAAGCAGACACAAATATATTCAGAGCATTTAGTACCCTGGATTAATCGAATTATAATTTAATCATCTGATCAAACAGCAATTAGCATAATCACTTGTGGGGAACAGCTGATAGAGAGAGAGAGAGAGAAAGAGAGAGAGAGAGTAACAGATAATAAACCTCAGGCAACTGCCGCTCTAATGAGACATTTAACTGCTAAAACACACATCAAAAAGCAACATCTTTATGTTTTCTGGAGTCGAGACAGCTGTTATGAGCTGAAGGACAGCGGTGGGTTTTGAATGCAAGCAATCTAGAGAAAAATCTTGCTCAAAGGTAAATTCAATTGTTTGAATGTTTAAAAGCAACCATTAAAATGCACAGTATATACGCTATTTAAAAAAAATGAAAATTAAGCATTTTAACTATTGCTTACACCAAAATACAACCATCACAATTAAGACGACAGATTTTGACACTAAGTGAAAGAGTCTTTATCTTCAGATTTTACTGTAGTAACAAAGTTGTTTTGGAAGATACTATCTATCTTTCCTGTGGTAGAATTTCATACGAGAAAACATGAATATTCTTTCTGTCCTGGTTGTGGTCTTGTCTTGCTAATAGTAATAGGCTACCTAAACAAAGATATTCAACATACTGTACGGGCTTATATCATCTGTCAGAAAGGATTAAATGCTTTATAGAGGATGCAACTCATGAATGGCGTTGAAACAAATCCATGAAAATGCTGAAACAAAATTTTGCTTTCCTGCATTGTGGCTGAGTTACGTGCATGTACGCACCGCACCCTGCATATACACACACACACTTCCATATACACACACAATGCTATGCATAGCAGATTATGTACCTGGCTAATATGCTCTGAAATAGAAGCCACCAACTTAGGTCTTCAGTCTATGCCATGTTAAAAATATATCACAATGTTGAGAAATCAAGTTATGGTCATTTGTCACCCTGTCATTCTTTAGCCTATAGATATACAACAGCCTGCATATTCTCCCTAGATGGTATGATGGTATTTTCCAGAAGACATCAGTGACAGACGATCCATTTGAATGATAGATACTGTATTAAGTTCTCTACATCCATTTACATCCATTTAGCAGAACAGCATGAAATTCCCTTTAAAAGCATAATCCCTTAAAAATATTTAATTTTAAAATACATTTGAAATAATAATGTCCCCTTAATTCACATTCTCTTCACAGTTTCGTGCAAAAGTATGTGTTGGTCAAAGAGAAGTGAACATTTTTTTTAATATATCAAGGGTATGTCTAAACCACGAAAACAAGAAAAATATCTTATACTGTGTTGAATATATAATATTTGCTTTCACTTAAAGGCTTCACAATCCAAAGCTTAGACATCTTTAGAGGAACCTGCATTTTGCAACTACCTTCGATAATCAGCAATAAACAGATTTTGAGATATAATTTGCTTTATAAAACACTTTTATGGTACACTTTAATATGCATGTAACAAAAGATAGAGTTAAGCTGCCTTCAGCTATATTAAATTATTATTATTATTATTTAATTGAATGAATAAATAATAAATGATCCAAAAGACACAATAAAATACATTTAAACCAACTAAATAAATGCAGTAAATTTGCAGTAATGACATTTATTTGTGTTGTCCTTACAGTGACCTCTAAACATGTTCATCCCCATAAAGAACTAACTATATGGCACAACAGCCTATCAAAATTAAAATGTGACTTATTTGTGATATTGTAATTGTAATTGAATTGCATTTAACGCTATAGTTTACAATCCTTCCTGCATGATTCCACTGAAAGTTTAATATGCATAATTCGGTAGGCAACCAATGAAATCAGTTGCGCGCGATGGTGGGATGTTTGACTAATTCAAAATCTTATCTATATGACCGTCTGCGGCTGAACCGCAGATGTCAAGTAAGCAAAAACATCAAATGCATGAATTGCATTAGAAATCTCTAAACAATGGTAACAGTAAACGAGGAAAAATGTAATTGATATTATTGAAATGATACAGTGGATTCCTCTGACTGTATTTGTACTGGGAGTTGAATCTTTAAATAGGTAATAGAGGATTGGAGGGCACAGGTCTTTGAGGACTATCTAACAAACTTGAACAGATGGGCTCCTAATCAGCACAGTGCCTTAATTGCCCCCAATAGATTAGCTCCCAGCAAACACACGGCTCTCACGGCCAAATTTACTCAAATCATTTCGTCGGTTTCTCCTTAGACTTTTCAAGAAATCCCAGTCTAACCTGCAATAAAGTCGTTACTGTGTATCGTATCATTTTGATTACTCGACTGTGCATAATTATTTTAGGACAGTAATCTCCAGTCACAACATCATATGTTTTTATTTAGCCGGATGAGATTATAATCCAACTGCATGTGTATTATGGACAACGAGTTGCAGATTATAACGTTTGAGCCGGAGATCTGAGGCATGCAGCTCTGTTATGTTTTGTCAATGTGCACATTTTTTCTTTGCTTCTGATTAGATTATATGCAATTGCAAATGCATATTTTGCACAACGTTCAACTGCTGCTTTAGAGCAAAAAAGAGCAATATTAAATAATGCTTTGAAATGAATAAAATATTTATATAAATATGAACCAGCAAATTGTGTACTTTTGTAAACTGTGTAAATAAAACATAACTAATTGATTGTTGTGGACAAACACATTGTGTTACCACAACCTAGGGTAAGTAAAAACAGATGAAATTTAAACCAGTTAGGTACCTATTCAGACCATTTGCTGTTTGTCAGGGGTCCTTGATTCATACAACCGGCCTTATTTCATTGCAACTATAGCTCTCATATTAGAGGTTTCCATAATGGCATGCCACGCAGCACATCTTCTAAATCTTCTAGATCTTTTTGAAATTATAAGGCACTACTAATGGGAAGCTTGTTTACCATCATATTTTATAAAAAAGGAACACACACAAAACTTTGTACTATAGTAATGTTCTTAACTTTCCCAAATAAGCACATTATCAACAGCTAATTCAAGAAGAAATCATTAGTTTTTAAACATCACTACACACTTCTCAGATACAGTATACGTGCAGTTTTATGCAAACACACAGATGGAAATCTTGTGAGTGTCTCATTTGACTGTCTGCTCAGCTGGGCCACTGATGGTGACTGATGAGTTCTCACTGTTCTCTTATGAGTTTCAGCTGAGGCAGTGTGGCGCAATTTAAATTCAAAGTTATTACAAAATACATCTCAATATTTTTTATTTCATATTTGCCCCAGGTGAGAAATACCTCAGAGAGCTCAATGTGCTGTGCTTAAACAGCAAAAGCAGTGGTCTATTTATCTCCGTCCTCCGAAGAGGAGGATTATTTTCTGTTGTTTTCCGAGGGTGAGCTTTCGTAACAACCTCACCGCCTCAAAATGACTGCCATTCGAAGCATCACATTGAGGACTCGTGCCAGCATTTGCTCAAAAGCCATTCCTTTCCTTTCAAATACGGCTCTCTTTTTCTCCTTTAACGTTGTGCAGTAAATTTCCTTTCAACATTATCAGCCTGTCTGCAAGATTTCGTGTAGATCAGTCTTTTTTCTTGCCTTCCTTCATTCTGTTTTTCTCTTTCCTTCATGCCCCCCCCCCTACGTACACACCCTTCCATGTTTTCACCTACTGACCATCTCTCTACCACTGCTGAATCATACCTTTAATCACTTGTAAAATGATACACTATTAAATAAAGGTGAGAAAGATCATGCTTATACACAATCATTCAAAATATAACATCAAGATGTATTTAAATTTCTCACTGCACATACATGCATCCACGCAGGCGCAGTCCCTTAAGCACACACACACACAGCTTTTAAGGCGTTGTGTAGTATTTTTCTGCTCTTGCCTTGCATTTATCTTATTGCCACCATTTTTACTGTTTTGAATTTTTTTACATAACTTATTAACTGGTGTATACAATATTACATAAATTAAATTTGTTTTCTGCAAGCCCTTTAAATGCAACTAACCATTACAAACTCTAAGCAAGCCATACATTTATTCAAATATAAAAAAAATGTTTATGACCCATTTGAAAAGGGATGATATATAAAAGAATTAAATTATGTGAAAGAAATTGCTGTTGCCTTTTTCTCACTGCAATCCACCCACTGTGAGGGGCTCACGTGCACAACAGGGGTATCTTAGAAAAATGACTGAATGAAATAACTTAATTTAGCAGAAATGTATAAATTTCTCAACTAAGATATACTGGGGTATGCAAATTATTACAGTAATATATGAAATCAATAAACCAATATCTATCTACTTATAGTTAATTGATTTGAGATTGAACGTTTGCATATAAACCAGTTATTGATGTCCACAATTAAATTGCATTAACTTGATATAAAATAATCCAAAAATAAAAGGGAGGGCGCAACACACACAAACACTAACTATATAAAATACGTCAGTTGTTGTGGATTTATGCAAAAAAGCAGACTCCAAGCAATAAAAAAAGAAATGCAAAATCAAACTTTGAACATATTTAGATGAGTAGCTTCACTCGTGGTGTTATAAACCAGAGGTCACATTCATTAATATCTCCCCATGCGTAAAACAAACGACCTGTGCAGTACCTGCTGGAGGCCCTCGTATGCACACGGATCATTATATGAAGCTTACAGTGCTTATTTGACATCATCGGTGTCATAACGTGACTAATAGGGCGATTAAATAAATGATTAAAATGAGGGAAACTCTCCCAGCATAGGTGACCGCCCGTGACACCATTAAATATTCATTTGCATACAGCTCATTGCATTCACAGGACACCTTTTCCTAAACGTCGAAGTTTGAAATGAGTGGACTAATTAAAAAAATTAGGACTAACCATTCAGGATGCTCTGGGAAAAGAGAAATGCCAATATCCACATGCCCCGCTCCTTTCAATCCCCAAGCTAGATTTTCCTCTTTTCACTCCACACACTTTGCCCGCTGCTTTTTCCTGATCCCCGACTCAGAATGCCAACGACTGGCTTAAAACAAAAAGGAGTCCGGATTTCCTGTGCAAATGGCTTGAAAGTATCTCCACCGTGCGTATTATCTGTGCGCTTTTGCGCCCGCTCGTTGCGCATGAAGGATTTGCGGATGTTTCTGCTGCGATTGTCTTGGTTAAAGCTTGGATGCTATCCGGATGCTGCTGTGCTTCATGGGGGATGCTGGATGCAGGTGCGATGCTGAGTCAGGAGCGTCTTTCATCGGAGCAAGTGGCGATCCGGAGGAAAAAGAAAACTTTCAAACCAAAAACAATGGTACAGTACAAACGTGTCATTTGAACCAAGGGTAACCGAGTAGTTTCAAAAAAGGAAGGGAAAGGAACTTAACAGGGAAGAGTAAATCATAGATGTTTAATTAGAAGTGGGGATGGAAAGAAAGTCCGGAGAAGCTGAAGCGGCAGGAATTAAGGTGAGAGCCCACAGTCAGACCATCTTCATGAGCACCTCTCGCCGTCCAGCAGGCTGCAAGCAGGCGCATCTTCCTCCTGCGTGGCGCTTTAATCGCATTGGTTCGTGTGCTGCTAACCCTCTCTGCCTCAGAGCATTAGAAAATAACCCCCCCTCTCTCTCTCTCTCTCTCTCTCTCTCTCTCTCTCTCTCTCTCTCTCTCTCTCTCTCTCTCTCTCTCTCTCTCTCTCTCTCTCTCTCTCTCGTCTCCAAAGCCTGACTGCCTTAAAGGAGACGAGACGATCCTTTTATGGCTGATGAGTATGGACAAACCTTTTCCAGGTGCGTGCTTATTAAAAGCATCAAAATCCTCCCATATGTGGACCATAGATTCCATGAAATCGAAGTGTCTATTAGCTTTAAGGCCACCTAAATGCGATATTAATAGATAATTCACAGTGAAAGTGACAGATAATTGTAGATATATTTTCTTATTTTTTATCATTTGGTTTATTTTTCCAAAATAGTCCATTCAGAAAAAAAATATGTGTTATGTTTGGTAACAGTATGAAAATCACTAAACTGTCAGTACAAAAGATAATTAAAGTTGAATAAGTTGAACTGGCTGTACAAAGCCAATAGACAATATAAAAATATAACATGTGTTCAATACTTTTTATGATGTCACTCTTCTTAAAATTGATGGCATAGAGTTTCTTAAATTCATTATTTAAAATTTAAATGCCACAAGGGTTTCAAACAGAAAAGGTCAAAGTCAGTATATATAGAGGGCTTGTTAAAAAGGTATTTTAAAGCCTAAAAATAAATTGTCCACCCTGACTCTTATGGATAACATTACTCATGTGAGTACGGCATCAGGTGTGCCCCCAAACAACATTTCTCTTCTGTGTCTTTTCATGAACAATACACCTGTAATGACAAATATCCATGAACAATGCATGGCATTGTATGTTACCAAATTCAGGCTTAACTGAACTGCACAACCATTTAGATGTTGACATTAAAATGTCCTAAAAGAAAAGTAACTTTGTTTTCTGTATTCTTTTTCTAGTGAAGTTACTAATCTTTACCTTTACAACAAATACAATCTTTAAGTACCTTTTTCTAACATGTTTTTTAATGACATTTCATTTACGGTGAAATGTTTAAGTCAAACATGGACAGTAAATGGATATTTAATTCATTTGTATATAAAAATAATCATTGGGCTTCTTTACATTTTTACAGAAAAATTGTATTTTTAATAATTTTATGATATTATAATCTATGATAATCATTTAGGCCCCATTACAACACCATTTTAAGGTACAAACACTGTAAAAATTCTGTAGAAATTACAATGTTATTGCAGCTGGGTTGCCGGTAATTTACCGTAGATTTAAATTTATGTTATTTACTGGCAAGAGTTTGTTGAAAGTTAAATACATTTTAAATGTAATCTTTACAGAATAAAACTATACATTAACAGCCTCATGCAAAGCATTCTGGGAACCAGAAATCATCATCAACCTTTTTCTGTTTTTTGCTTCAGATTTTGTTTCCAGAATGTTTTGCATTATGCTGTTTTTTTTTTAGTTTTACTCTGTAAAGACAAAGACTTGTAAATGTTTAATGTTCATTTAACTTTGAACAAAATGTTGCCAGTAAATAACATAAATTTTAATCCACGGCAAGCTACCGGCAACCCAGCTGCAACAACACTGTAATTTCTACAGAATTTTTTTATAGTGAAGAACTTGCTCCTACCTTCAGATCAAAGCTGCATTTCTCTTTTACTATTATTGGATCTTAGTGCTGCTATGGAAGAAATGTTATATAAATCCCAGGTTAAATGTGAATTCTGATTATATTCAGCTTTGCTGTGAAATCTAAAAATGCCATTTGTTGATATCAAAGTCTAGTAGCTAGTAATGTTTTTCCTAGTTCACTGAAACTCAACATCAGCTTAGATTCGGCCAGATGCTCAGCCTCAGCTTAAGTTTGGCCAGATGCTCAACATTGCCTCGGTCCAGCATCAGTTTCAGTTCAACAGAAGCTTCAGTTAACTCAGATGCTCAGCATCAGCTCCGGTTCAGACAAATACTCAGCCTCAGCATGAGTTCAGTCAGATGCTCAATATCAGGTCTGCTTCAGCCAGATGCTCAGCCTCGACCAGATGCTCAGCCTCAGCTTTGGTTCAGACGGATGCTCAGCTCGAACTAAGGTCCGACCAGATACTCAATATCAACTCATACCAGTTATGCCACTGGCTTAGACCCAGCTTTGGTTCAGCCAGGTGCTCAGCCTCAGCTCTGGTTCAGCCAGATGTTCAGTCTCAGCTTTTGTTTGGCCAGATGCTCAACATTTTCTGTGGTTAAGCAGATGCTCAACATCAGATCTGGTTCATCCAGATGCTCAGCCTCAACTTTGGTTCAGCCAGATGCTCAGCCTCAGCTTTGGTTCAGCCAGATGCTCAGCCTCAACTTTGGTTAAGGAAAATGCTCAGCCTCAGCTTTGGTTCAGCCAGATGCTCAGCCTCAGCTTTGGTTCAGCCAGATGCTCAGCCTCAACTTTGGTTAAGGAAAATGCTCAGCCTCAGCTTTGGTTCAGCCGGATGCTCAGCCTCAGCTTTGGTTCAGCCAGATGCTCAGCCTCAGCTTTGGTTCAGCCAGATGCTCAGCCTCAGATTTGGTTCGCCCAGATGCTCAGCCTCTGGTTTGGTTCACCCAGATGCTCAGACACAGCTTTGGTTCGCCCAGTTGCTCAGCCTCAGATTTGGGTTGCGCCGATGCGCAGCCTCAGCTTTGGTTCAGCCAGATGCTCAGCCTCAGCTTTGGTTCAGCCAGATGCTCATACTCAGCTTTGGTTCAGCCAGATGCTCAGCCTCAGCTTTGGTTCAGCCAGATGCTCAGCCTCAGCTTTGGTTCAGCCAGATGCTCAGCCTCAGCTTTGGTTCAGCCAGATGCTCAGCCTCAGCTTTGGTTCGCCCAGATGCTCAGCCTCAACTTTGGTTCAGCCAGATGCTCAGCCTCAGATTTGGTTTGTCTAGATGCTCAGCCTCAGATTTGCATTGCACAGATGCTCAGCCTCAGCTTTGGTTCGTCCAGATGCTCAGCCTCAGATTTGGTTTGCCCAGATGCTCAGCCTCAGCTTTGGTTCGCCCAGATGCGCAGCCTCAGCTTTGGTTCGTCCAGATGCTCAGCCTCAGATTTGGTTTGCCCAGATGCGCAGCCTCAGCTTTGGTTCAGCCAGATGCTCAGCCTCAGCTTTGGTTCGTCCAGATGCTCAGCCTCAGATTTGGTTTGCCCAGATGCTCAGCCTCAGCTTTGGTTCGCTCAGATGCACAGCCTCAGCTTTGGTTCAGCCAGATGCTCAGCCTCAGATTTGGTTTGCCCAGATG
The DNA here is from genome assembly GCF_027580225.2 of Misgurnus anguillicaudatus. NCBI lineage: Eukaryota > Metazoa > Chordata > Actinopteri > Cypriniformes > Cobitidae > Misgurnus > Misgurnus anguillicaudatus. Next base: position 1,813,104 of record NC_073360.2, on the reverse strand, counting down.
CTCAGACTCAGCTTTGGTTCGACCAGATGCTCAGCCTCAGTTTTGGTTCACCCAGATGCTCAGACTCAGCTTTGGTTCGCCCAGATGCTCAGCCTCAGATTTGGTTTGCCCAGATGCTCAGCCTCAGCTTTGGTTCGCCCAGATGCGCAGCCTCAGATTTGGTTTGCCCAGATGCTCAGCCTCAGATTTGGTTCGCCCAGATGCGCAGCCTCAGATTTGGTTTGCCCAGATGCTCAGCCTCAGATTTGGTTTGCCCAGATGCTCAGCCTCAGCTTTGGTTCGCCCAGATGCGCAGCCTCAGATTTGGTTTGCCCAGATGCTCAGCCTCAGCTTTGGTTCGCCCAGATGGGCAGCCTCAGATTTGGTTTGCCCAGATGCTCAGCCTCAGCTTTGGTTCAGCCAGATGCTGAGACTCAGCTTTGGTTCAGCCAGATGCTCAGCCTCAGCTTTGGTTCAGCCAGATGCTCAGCCTCAGCTTTGGTTCGCCCAGATGCTCAGCCTCAACTTTGGTTCAGCCAGATGCTCAGCCTCAGATTTGGTTTGTCTAGATGCTCAGCCTCAGATTTGCATTGCACAGATGCTCAGCCTCAGCTTTGGTTCGTCCAGATGCTCAGCCTCAGATTTGGTTTGCCCAGATGCTCAGCCTCAGCTTTGGTTCGCCCAGATGCGCAGCCTCAGCTTTGGTTCGTCCAGATGCTCAGCCTCAGATTTGGTTTGCCCAGATGCGCAGCCTCAGCTTTGGTTCAGCCAGATGCTCAGCCTCAGCTTTGGTTCGTCCAGATGCTCAGCCTCAGATTTGGTTTGCCCAGATGCTCAGCCTCAGCTTTGGTTCGCTCAGATGCACAGCCTCAGCTTTGGTTCAGCCAGATGCTCAGCCTCAGCTTTGGTTCAGCCAGATGCTCAGCCTCAGATTTGGTTCGCCCAGATGCTCAGCCTCAGTTTTGGTTCACCCAGATGCTCAGACTCAGCTTTGGTTCGCCCAGATGCTCAGCCTCAGATTTGGTTTGCCCAGATGCTCAGCCTCAGCTTTGGTTCGCCCAGATCCGCAGCCTCAGATTTGGTTTGCCCAGCTGCGCAGCCTCAGCTTTGGTTCAGCCAGATGCTCAGCCTCAGCTTTGGTTTGCACAGATGCTCAGCCTCAGCTTTGGTTCAGCCAGATGCGCAGCCTCAGCTTTGGTTCGTCCAGATGCTCAGCCTCAGATTTGGTTTGCCCAGATGCGCAGCCTCAGCTTTGGTTCAGCCAGATGCTCAGCCTCAGCTTTGGTTCGTCCAGATGCTCAGCCTCAGATTTGGTTTGCCCAGATGCTCAGCCTCAGCTTTGGTTCGCTCAGATGCACAGCCTCAGCTTTGGTTCAGCCAGATGCTCAGCCTCAGATTTGGTTTGCCCAGATGCTCAGACTCAGCTTTGGTTCGACCAGATGCTCAGCCTCAGTTTTGGTTCACCCAGATGCTCAGACTCAGCTTTGGTTCGCCCAGATGCTCAGCCTCAGATTTGGTTTGCCCAGATGCTCAGCCTCAGCTTTGGTTCGCCCAGATGCGCAGCCTCAGATTTGGTTTGCCCAGATGCTCAGCCTCAGCTTTGGTTCGCCCAGATGCGCAGCCTCAGATTTGGTTTGCCCAGATGCTCAGCCTCAGATTTGGTTTGCCCAGATGCTCAGCCTCAGCTTTGGTTCGCCCAGATGCGCAGCCTCAGATTTGGTTTGCCCAGATGCTCAGCCTCAGCTTTGGTTCGCCCAGATGGGCAGCCTCAGATTTGGTTTGCCCAGATGCGCAGCCTCAGCTTTGGTTCAGCCAGATGCTCAGCCTCAGATTTGTTTTTTTTTCCCAGATGCTCAGCTTCAGATTTGGTTCGTCCAGATGCTCAGCCTCAGCTTTGGTTCAGCCAGATGCTCAGCCTCAGATTTGGTTGCCCAGATGCTCAGCCTCAGATTTGGTTCGTGCAGATGCTCAGCCTCAGCTTTGGTTCGCCCAGATGCTCAGCCTCAGCTTTGGTTCGCCCAGATGCTCAGCCTTAGATTTGGTTTGCCCAGATGCTCAGCCTCAGATTTGGTTCATCCAGATGTGCAGCCTCAGATTTGGTTTGCCCAGATGCTGAGACTCAGCTTTGGTTCACCCAGATGCTCACCCTCAGATTTGGTTTGCCCAGATGCGCAGCCTCAGCTTTGGTTCGTCCAGATGCTCAGCCTCAGATTTGGTTTGCCCAGATGCTCAGCCTCAGCTTTGGTTCGCCCAGATGCACAGCCTCAGCTTTGGTTCGCCCAGATGCTCAGACTCAGCTTTGGTTCGCCCAGATGCTCAGCCTCAGATTTGGTTTGCCCAGATGCTCAGCCTCAGATTTGGTTTGCCCAGATGCTCAGCCTCAGATTTGGTTTGCCCCAGATGCGCAGCCTCAGATTTGGTTTGCCCAGATGCTCAGCCTCAGATTTGGTTTGTCCAGATGCGCAGCCTCAGATTTGGTTTGCCCAGATGCTGAGACTCAGCTTTGGTTCGCCCAGATGCTCAGCCTCAGCTTTGGTTCGCCCAGATGCGCAGCCTCAGCTTTGGTTTGCCCAGATGCTCAGCCTCAGATTTGGTTCGTCCAGATGCTCAGCCTCAGCTTTGGTTCGCCCAGATTCGCAGCCTCAGCTTTGGTTCGTCCAGATGCTCAGCCTCAGCTTTGGTTCAGCCAGATGCTCAGCCTCAGCTTTGGTTCAGCCAGATGCTCAGCCTCAGATTTGGTTCGTCCAGATGCTCAGCCTCAGCTTTGGTTCAGCCAGATGCTCAGCCTCAGATTTGGTTTGCTCAGATGCTCAGCCTCAGATTTGGTTCGTCCAGATGCTCAGCCTCAGCTCTGGTTTTAGCCAGGTGTTCATCTCCGGTTCAGCCATATTTTCAACATCAGCTCTGGTTCAGCCACCAATCAACCATATGTGATAAGATTCTACAATGATCACAGCCTGCTCCACTTCCACAGTTCTCTGCCCAATTAGTCAAATGTCACATACACATCAACAAGGTACTTTGTTTGGGGCAACTAACAAATATATTACATTAATCTTGTTTTTTAAATATATTTTTTTATTTTATGCCACAGTTGCCTATGCTTGGCTCATTGAGGGACTTTGAAATACATCATAAAACACAATATTATGTATATGCAAATATTCATACTGTGAAATGCATTTAACAAAAATACTGACAATGGAGGGAACATGTTTCATGTCATAATTCAGAACAATATACATCCTCGGTATTCACAACTTTAACATTCATTCACAGAAATAAATGTTAAGTGTAAATAAAACATCCTTTAATGCATGTTAATATATTAATTCTATTTTAAGTAGAATTTATAACTATATAACTAGATTATATTTAATTTAACATGATGAATAACTGTAAAGCAAAATATTGGCACCTCTTATAGTAATACAGCAATAATGTTAATCTGGTATTACTGTTGTGCACTACTTTTACACATATCACTGTATCATAACTTCACTTCTTTATCATAATCAACCTTGTCATTACACACACACACACACACACACACACACACACACACACACACACACACACACACAGCACAGGTTCCGAGTCAGCCAATAATTTCCAGCGAGGATGACCCCTTTGTTTTGACAACTCCACTGAGGTCCAGTGTTCCCTTACAACCAAACACACACCGGGCTATCAGTGGCCAAAATGTCAGACTTCCAGACACCCTGTAGTGGATCAGGTTCCCCTTTCACTACACTATCCATTAGTCAAGAATAGATTCACCTACAGAAACGACATATGATCTCTTTTGTTACATTAAACAATGCCGGCGATCAAGACATGAGGCGTGTGTTGCAGACCAAATATAACAATAGGGCTGTGCAAAAATATCGATAACTATCGTGATAGTTTGCTGTATCGATAGTGTATCGATATTTCAATCTCTACTATCGATATTTTAAAACCATCAAATCCCTCTGTGTGTGTCAAACGACCTCCTCTACCCCTGTTGTAGTTGTCACTGTCCAGTTGTCTGCCATATACGGCCATTCGGCCAATGTCTCAGAAGTTGAGAGGGGAGTGAGAAAATGGCAGAAAATTTAAAAACAGTTGCAGCTTTCAAAGAGCTGCAGGTGTTCAGCTCTATTTTCTACATTTTTGATAAAAAAAGAAAGACGCATTGTATCGTGATACGTATCGTTCCATGACCCATGTATCGTGATACGTATCGTATCGGGAGGCCCTTGCCAATACCCAGCCCTATATAACAACATATAAAGTGACCCTCTAGGTGTGCAGTATCTTCACTAATTCACACATTATATGCACATGATCAGAATTCGCATCAAATCATTCACAAAGATCACATCGCCAATATAAATGTCCACACACCTTAAGGAAATTTAACTATACTGATGATGCGTCCCAAATCTCATACACTCTAAAATTGGCTGGGTTATTTTTGACCCATTATGGGTAAATATTGTACAAGAACTGCAAGGTTGTTATACTTAATGATTTCATAACATCAACCCAACATTGGATAATTTTTTACCCAGCACGGGGTCATTTTTAACCCAACACGTGTTCTGTCCAATATTTGCCCATTATGGGTCAAAAATAACCCAGCCATTTTTAAAGTGTATGCACTATTTTATGTCATTTTGTAGTTTAAATATTGTGAGTAGTATGTTCACGTTGAAAACTCTAAAGAAGTGCACTTTAACCAAAACATGAAGTGTGTAATGCTGGACATTTCACATACTGTATAAAGTGTTCTTGTTTGTAATTTGTCTGCTTTCTGAAAGGAGCAGATCCTAATGTGTGTACAAATGAAAATCACCCTATACCTGTTTACAATTTATTTTAAACATAACATTTATGTAGTTGGTCAAAATACATTAGAGCTAATTTGATTTTCCTAATGTCGAACATGTGAAACGCATCTTATAGTGTCATAGTGCAAGATTTAAAGGAACACGCCCACATTTTGGGAATTTAGCTTATTCACCGTATCCCCCAGAGTTAGATAAGTCCATACATACCTCTCTCATCTCCGTGCGTGCTGTAACTCTGTCTGACGCAGCCCCCGCTAGCTTAGCTTAGCACAAAGACTGGAAATGCATGGCTCCAGCTAGTATACTGCTCCCAATAAGTGACAAAATAACGCGATCATTTTCCTATTTATGTGTTGTGATTTGTATAGTCAAACCGTGTACAAATAACAAGGTGATATGAGACACAGCGATCTTTTAACAGTATACATACTGAGAACTATATTCTCTGAAGACGAAGCACTGCCGCATGGGCGGCACAATTGGCCAAATGGATAATTTTCTTCTCAAAAACACATTTTGTTAAATATATACTAACTATTCATTTCAAAATAGAAAACATCTCTCACTAACTTTACCAAATCAGTGGAAATCTGACTCAAAATGAAATTATTCTGTCAAAGAATAACATTTCTTTTCACTTCACAAGGTACATGCAATCAATTAAAGTACACCAGGTTTCAAAATACTGGCTTTTGTTGACATTACAAAAACTGCATAGACTTTTATGTTTCAGTTTTACAGGTATTTGCATGCAAAACATGCAATCAACCTTTCTTTACACTAAATTTCTTAGTTGGGAACTATATGTCCACATGTACAGTAATGTTCAAATTCAAAAGCATTCCAGTAAAAAGCGAAAAAATGTTTTACCTTTACTGTTGACTACAGGAGGTACGTACGGTATGATAGAACAGAAAAAGTTTTACAGTATTGATCTTGATCATAATTGAGGAGCTTTCCTCTTCCCCCAGAGGGTCCCTTTAGAGGGACAAAAAATTCTACATGCATTACTGTATGACCTTATTGACATGTCAAGTGAGAATAGAAACAATCCATGTAAAATGCAACACTTACCAGTTGGTTTGTTGAAAGATGCGTATAATGCCATTATAATAATGGAGGCAACCGTTGACTGCCTCAAATTGGGCTGCACTCTTTCACCAGCCTCTCTTACTGAAATTAGTGAAATTCATCACTGACTACTGTTCTTGCAGCCCTTGAAATGCTACCACACACATTCTTACACTGATACATTGCTCTCTCCTTGGCCCTGCTTTTCTCCCTTGCCCTGCACCTCTAACTGCACCTCTCACTGCATCTGTTACTGCATCTTTTACTGCATCTCTTACTGCTCCTCCACCTCTCACTGCATCTCTCACTGTCCTGCACCTCTTACTGGGCCTGCTCTTCTCCCTGTGCTCTTTTCTCTTACTCTTCCTCGTCCAGACATTACAGTGTTTTTCTGTTTCCAAAAATATAATTCCTCAAAGTCCTCCTTTTACTGTATAAGTGTCAATGTAAGAGTCTAAGCAAGACTGGAATCAGCTGTGGTTGGCCCAATTTACCAAACATAAAGGTTTTTATACTGTATCTAAGGTTTGGAATATTGTTTTTGCTATTGTGGGATGTTGTGTGTTAACATTCGCAAATACTGCAAAAACAATCCATGGGAGGTATAGCTTGTCTGTTAAGAAAATTTTAGCAATGTAGAAATGTGTTTACTGACTGCATATCATGTAAAAACGACATGAAATGTGTGAATGGTATGGCCGCAAAAGATCGTTGCTGTGCTAATTGTGTTTAGAGTTTTGAAATGTCACAACTGGTTGGACAAACGATTGTTAGCGACTGAAAAAAGCTGTAATTTGTACAAACACATTTGTTGTACGATTTGCTTTTGCCCTGTGATGTGTATTGTTTTAATAATAATCGTACGTTTTTGTACAGTTTACTTTGTACAAAGTCATACTTATTCATACAAATTCTTTTTGTTAGGTTAGGTGGTAAGAACAGTAAATTATGCATAATTACATGCAACTAACCCTAATCCAATGTTGTTAATCATTATATAATTACTCTGTAACAAGGACACCTTAAAATAAAGTGTTACCCATTATTCTTGTTTACGTTCTTGCTTTTAGACTATTAGTAGTTAAATGAACCAGCCAGACAATTACCATAAAATGTAAAATGATGCTTTTCAGGTTCTTCCCTGATGTGACCTGCCACATTGAAAAAGGCATCACACACAAGTGGCAGGAACCAAACGTGCACCCCCCCCCAAAACACACACACACACATCTCCCGCAGGCCATGCAGCACTGCTCTATGACACGATAGCCCCACCCTTTCACTGCATCCGCTGCTCGTCTGCCATTGGTTGGCCATAAGGCATGGAGTAGAATATATGTGGCCAACCTTGAAGTACTAAAATAGGGCACTGTGAGGGTGAGAATGCTAGAATGAGGGGAGGAGAGAGGGGAAAATGTTGAGGGAGTGGTAAGAAAGCGGGTGGGGCGACGACACCAGAATAGTGCTGTGTGCTTTTCTTTTTTGGCAGAGAGCACACTTTAGCAAGCATTACACAGGGTTATAAATCGATTCTGGCTAATATGATTTTGAAATATGAGAATAGACTTTTATTCAGTGAGATTATTTTAATTAATTGAATATCACAAATGTGCACGCTGGACACATTACTGTGTGTTAGAAGCCACATCCATCAACATTTACTTTTAAGTCTTTTAAAATGTCAGTGTCACAACAGTATTCTAACAGAAAAAAATAAATAAAAAAAACTTGCATGCGTTTAAAATGTATTTAAAACAACAACCCATGAGGGATTGCTTAATGGGTTTCAGAAATTTAATGAATGCAACAGAGTTTTAGATACAGTTTAACCATATAAACTTTAATAAATATAGGCCTACAATATGTATTTCTTGTGAAATCGTCTGAATTGCATGAAGAGGATTGTGGGGATATGAAAAGCATGGAAGCATCTGTTTAGAAAATGGGAACCTATGCAAATATTATATGTGAACATGCCGCGATGCTCTCCTATATTTGTATGGTTCCTGGACACAGCCATTTTTTTTTATCTTATGACAGTGGATATTGATGCAAGTGAATGCTATAGCTGTAATTGTTTTGCTATTTGTGTATGACAATTACAATGTAAGAGCTGAAAGTATGTCAGTCATCTCATGAAGTGTAAAAAAGATGAGTCTAATAACGATCTTGAATTTGACTGCTCAGCTTCACAACTCAATCCAATACCGGGTTGGAGTGTTGCCTAGTAACGATGGCACACAACTGACCTTATCTTGTGCGGTCATAAAAATGTATGAAGTCCCCCCTATTTTCCTTCCTCGGTTCTCTATTCCCCGCTCTCCATGCACAATCACTCGCACGCAGCCAAGGGCAAAGCACACTATGCATTTTCTTATTCCCTTCTACAGCACTGCTACCGTGTGTGTGTGTGTGTGTGTGTGTGTGTGTGTGTGTGTGTGTGCGCGCGCGCTTTGCCTGGGAGCTCCTTGTTTCATTACAGTGTTGTTATCTGAACCAGAACACTGTCTCACAACTCACACCGGGTAGGAGGGAAGCAGATCACATGGTTTAAATTTAACACACACACACACACACACACACACACACACACACACACACACACACACACACACACACACATCTATATAGGAGAGAAAGCAAAATGTCTGAAAGGGAGAGGGCTTGTAGAAGAGGCTGTACCTTTATTGGATTGGCCTTGACAGTGATAATTTCAGCAGAATCCATTCTGCCTCCGAGGGGGTTGGGGGGGCTCAGACACCACCGTTCAATAACACCTAACACTTTTTCCCATCATCTACCATGCTGGGGCTACAATGCAATTCTGCTGCGAGTGTTGCCGCATTGTGACCATTTCTGTGCGATATGATTGTCTCTAAAGACCAAATGAATTTACTACCCTGAATCTGAGGACAGTGGCTTTAGGGGATATTGAAGGATATTTATTGGTGTTTGTTCAGGCAACGCTATTTGCCATACCCCACATTAGGATTTGAACAATCCCCCTATATCCGTCAAATTGTGTGACATGTTGGGAGTAGACTGCTATTGTGTTTAATCTACTGGTCTTATGATTTAAATAAATGTAAGCTAAAACTATAAAAACTATCTTATAAAAAAAACTTTAATAACCAATTCACCTCAGCATTTGCACAGCAATGCTCATGCCACCCACTACATCCTAAATCCATGCTGGCATGTTTTGTTCGGGTAAACATCTATTTCTGCAGAAAATGTAAAAATCTCCATCAATTTAAAATGCTGTAACTGCTGTAAAATAAAATCACATTAAGATCACTTAATTCTGTGCCAACTGCAAATCAACACCAAGGTTCCTCTTTTATAAGGACCTAACCCATAGATTTGATCAACCTGAATTTGTACAAAGTAAATAATTCTAAAACCTATGAATAGAAAGAAATAATAATATCCAACCCCTAACCTTGGTCTTAAACCCAATGTCACAGGGGCGAAAGCAAATCATACCAATTTGGTTGCATGAATGTTTGAATTGCCATGAGATGTGTTTGATTAAAAAAAAGTAACATATGTTGTCCACATCCCACTACAAAGCTGCACCTACAAAGTCAGTTTTCATTTATTTCTGCAACGTTGTCCATTTCGACATGCAGACCACTAGTAGGCAGTGTTGATTACTGGTGTAACAAACAGTATCAAGGCAAAAGCCAAAGAAGCAGTAATGGTGGCAAATAGACAGCCACTGACTTTCTGTGGGAGGTGTTCTAGCATGACTAACACTGTACACCCGACGCAGAAGTATAAATTGGACTTAAGTGCAAAATTCTGTTTTTATTTACATCACCATTTAAATGTGTAAAGCATCCACTGAGAGTCGAGCATAATGAGAATCCAAGTGCAGTTTAATAGAACATAAACAAGAACAAAAACAAATACAAGGCATGACATGGCATGGTAGAGAACTCACTTCAGTCGAACTTAAATATACAAACAAAACTTGACAAAGGACAATGGGAACATGAGGGTTATATATACAGAAAAGGAACCAATCAGAACATGACACATCAGGGAACAGGGAAACAAGAGAGAAACATGGCAATGATCACTTTCAAAATAAAAGACATGATCATGACTTAACACAAGACAAAACCGTTACACAACCCCCCTCTCTAAGGGCGACTCCAGGCACCTACTAAACAACAAAGTACAAAAGTACAAAACTTAATACATATGCATGGCTGGGTGGGTGGGCTTCAGGACCATGAGGCAGTGGCGGGTGTCTGCTGTGGAGCAGTGGCGGGCATGGGTCGTGGAGCAATAGCGCTCCTGAGCTGTGGAGCAATGGGGGGCCTGGGCCGTGGAGCAATGGGGGGCCTGGGCTGTGGAGCAATGGCTGTGGAGCAATCTTTTGCTTCAAATCAGTGGTTTGGAGTGTGTTTCAAACATATGGAGTGAATTTTGTACCATATTTAACTCTTCCACCGCCATTGACGAGATATCTCGTCAATTAAGAGAAAACGATTCCCCGCCAATGACGAGATTTTCCGTCTTTCCGCAATACTGCTATTATCCACCAGGTGGCGCCCTTCCGCAACTTTTTAAACCCGGAAGTATTGCCCTATGGCAAGTGGCTGCATGTCCGTGTCTGTTTTAAAGATCGCTCTGAATGGGATCTCTATGAAAAGTCCGTCACAAAAATGGAATTATCTCAGCTTTTTGCTCAAAATGTGGTGTTTTTGCAGAAACCTACCCATATTCAAAAGCTGATTACAAAAGAACCACTGAAGGTAGGATGAAACGTTTTTTTTTTTTGTGTGTTTGAAAGCAGAGGGTCTGTTCTTTCATTTGGTATATTGTATGTTTATATATTTAAAGAAGAACATTTTGAAAATCATGAAAAACGCTGGCGCTGGCTGGCAACTTTTTTTAAAAATGCTGACAGCGATGCTCGTATGTGCTTCTCCTCTGTCACGCGTGCTCCAGTCAGACACAAGAGAGCACATGCCACACATAACACATAGGTCATGTGACTCTCCACACAAACACAGAACACACATACGGGGGTGACAGGATCCCAGCACCAGAAACAAGACTAAATACACAGAATAACATTCGGGATCCTGACACTACCCCTCCTTTAAGGGATGCCGCATGGCATCCCAACACAACAGTACATAACATTATACAATGAAAGTCCAACGGCCAGAAGGCCAACAGTGCCAAATGTCCGGACCCCCGAAAACAAGAAGGCGGGACAGACGGTCTCCAGCCAGGAAGTGGCCCCGGAACCCAGCACCGCTCGGCCCGCCGACCCCGAACAGGACACAGGACACGCCGTACAGGAACGCTCGCGGGGCTCACTGACCAGTGAGAATCTCGGAGCTTGCTTGCCGATCCTCTGTCGTGGGGCTCGCTGAACAGAGCTCAATCGCAGCGACAGTCCGACGTACAAACACCAGGAACTTCCCGCGAATCTCACCATCCCGGCACTTATCCGCATGGCTCACCGACCAGCACACTCCCGTGGGGCTCGTCGATCCGGATCTGTCTCGCGGAGCTCCCCAAACAGGAGCACTCCCGAAGATGGCACCGATCAGGAACACACCCGCGGGGCTCACTGCACTCCCCAGTAGGAACACAACTCCACAGACAACGGCAAGACGGGGCAGGACTGGACAGACATCAGGACAAGGCAAGACTGGACGGACAGGAACACTTGACGGAGACGAACTGAACAAGGTAACCAAAACAGAGCTGTCTGCTGGGTTCAAGAATGGTCGGATCATTCTATCAGGGGTGGTGGTGGGTGAACCCAAGTGCAGACAGCTCTCAACTAAAAATACTTTTATTAATAAACAAAAACTCCCTCGAGGGGGTAAACAAGACAATAATTAAATAAAGACATAGCAAAAACAAGACATGAACTCCTGACATGATATACACAAATACAATGAACCGACAAAGACAAGAGACACAATGGCATATAAATAGGGGAACTAATAAGGGGACAATAACAAACAGGTAAGGAAACTAATCATACATAAGGAAACAGGAGGGTAAGGTTAAGACTAAAGACAGGAGAGCATGTGCCGCACATAACACATAGGTCACGTGACTCTCCAGACAAACACAGAACACTCATATGGGGGTGTCAGGATCCCGGCACCAGAAACAAGACTAAATACACTTAATAACATTCGGGATCCTGACAAATAAACTATCTATTACACTTCAAATCAAAACAAAAATTAATGCTATACCATGCAGTACCATATAAAAAATCATCTTTGTTAGAGCCTTTATCTTAACTAAAATGACTGTATTCTAATGTCCTTGATGGGTGGTGAATGTTTGTCATACCAAAGTTGTTTAGCTGGGTTTAGTTGACTTTACAAACCAGTGAAGTTCTTAATCATTTCTTTTTTAACTTTGCTTTGTGCACATTGGCATTATCATGTAATATGATCTTTAATCTATAATATAATAAAACATATGATCCAAAATAATAAAGTTTATACAACAGATGTGGTTCTGAATGGCTACGTGCAGGGCTGGACTGGGACAAAAAATTGGCCCTGGCATTTTGGCCCAGACCGGCCCACTACATAGGATCAGAAATTTTTGTGCAATCTTGACTACTAACTCCATATAATGATTAAGTAGAAAAGTATAAGAGCTGACACGTGACTGCACTGTAAAAGGCTTTGCAAGTTAAAAAAATCTGCTAATTGTCTAAGCCAGTGAGTGTGCACAATGTTTAAACTAACCATTCTGACCACCTTATGATAAAACTGAGACCTGATAAATGTTACAATGAAGTCGCAGTCTCACGGCAGAGCCACGAGTCCAGTACAGTGTTCGCAGAATATTTGATCACTTTTTTTCTAAACACCTTTTACCAATTATAAACCACAGTAATTTTAACAACTAACATTCATTTTTGTGTATATTTTTCTTTTTATCCTATTTTATGACCTTGCTGCCCGGATTTCTTGTCTAATGGTCAAATCTCAATTTAGCAATTTCCATGCATGGCATCTTTCTTATGGACATCAAATAAGGAATTTCCAGTGTGTGTGTTAAACCTTTTTTTGTCCATTTTAAATGTAAAAGAAAATGTGCCTAATAATTCTGCCCACCTGAATAGAAGGTGCCTTTTTCTCCAGCCAGCCATCATTAACAATAATGTAATACTTATAAATGCTTTATTTACATAATTATTGGTAGTTATTAAGATTAATTTGGTTTGGAATTAGTAAATATGTTTGCTAAAAAATGTGATCAAAAGTTTGATGTAGATACCTAATATTCTGCCCACACAGTATTTCATTGCAATGTAACCACTGTCACTGCAAACAGCCATTGGTCTACCACTTTTTGTCTGCATTTTTATCAAGAGGATATCTAACGATAGCAGTTCTTCTTACCGAACGTCAACTCGCTTCTCAGGCACTCTGACGCTGCATGCTTCATAAAACAGCCCGAAAAGTTGTGATTGGGTTAGCCAAATGTCAAATAAAAAAGAACCAATGGGCTGCTGATTAGGTGTCTCCTGGGCCAGTCTGTCAGAAAAAAAATCTTATGCTAACTGTTTGGTAAAATGCAGTACATTGCCACCGCGCCTTTTAGTGCCATTAATGAATTACGTGAAAACAGAAACAAAAAAAGAAAGCAACGGGCCGCGTTGCCCGATGTATGAGTCTTATAGGCTGGTCAGACAAAAATATTGTGAGATGTATGATGCGTTGTGTGTATGATGCTCCTCCTCTGTTTCTTGTGTCAGATGCAGTGAGTCCACACTGACTGCATCTGACACAAGAAACAGAGAGGGAGGGATGGAGCCTGTTCTGAGATGATTGGGCCAGCCCAGTGTCAGTATGGAAAAGTAACCAATGGACCGCTGTCCCTGCTTTATGGGCCGGTCGTTGGCCAATTAAAAAAAATTATATTATAGGCTATACACCGGCCCCCAAGTGTGTCGGCCTACTGGGGATTTGCCCGGTATGCCAAATTACCAGTCCAGGCCTGGCTACGTGCAAAGTGTGTCACGCCTGGGAAACAGGAAGTAGGACGCATATGCAATGTTCACAATAAATAACATTTAATAATAAATAAGAATCAAAACACGAGGAGTAAAACAACATGCAGGTAAGTAAAACAGGAACATCCAACACAGGGAACAGACAGGGTTGTAATGACAATTCCTGCAGTCAGTATTGCACAAACACAGGTATAAATACAGAGACTAATGACAAACAGGTGGAATGAATCAGGTGATAAATCAATGAATGTCCAGGTGACAACGATCAGAACAGAAACAAAACATGACACGGATTTAACCGTGACATAACCCCTCCCTCTACGAGTGGCTACCAGACACTCACATAAAAACCAAAATAAAAACAAAGTCTGGTAGCGAGAGTCCAAGGGAGGGGTGGAGGGCTTGGGGACCCTGGCGAAGCCGGCAGCCTCCGGGACGAAACCAACGAGACGGTGGGCCGGAATGCGCCAGGAGAACCGGAGCGATTGCTCCGAGAACCGAGGCAGACGAATTACCCCCCTCCTGGGAATCGTCGACGATCAGATGCCCCCGGAAATCATCTCCCATCCCCTCGCGGAAACGGAGACCCTCGGTAGCCACCCCGTGGAAATGATCGGGCGTGGTCCGTTCCGGATCCCCCTGCGAGCAGGATGGTGGTCGTCCGAGGGACCGTCGACGACGACTCAACCGTTGGGGGACCGCCTGGGCCGATCCTCCTCCCGCAGGCCCGCAGGAGCGAGCGATCGCTCACGGTGGTCCCCAAGAGACATCGGGGCTGATGGGGAATGAACCCCGATGTCACTACTCCCCCTCGACGAAACTCCTGGGGGAGCGCCCTCCGTGAACTTGCTGCGTCCTTGAATGGCCGGTTCATTCTGTCACGCCTGGGAAACAGGAAGTAGGACGCATATGCAATGTTCACAATAAATAACATTTAATAATAAATAAGAATCAAAACACGAGGAGTAAAACAACATGCAGGTAAGTAAAACAGGAACATCCAACACAGGGAACAGACAGGGTTGTAATGACAATTCCTGCAGTCAGTATTGCACAAACACAGGTATAAATACAGAGACTAATGACAAACAGGTGGAATGAATCAGGTGATAAATCAATGAATGTCCAGGTGACAACGATCAGAACAGAAACAAAACATGACACGGATTTAACCGTGACAAAGTGAAACTATAAAGCGCACATTTAAACTGTCTTTGTTTCATTCACACACTCCCTTATTATTTCTCAATAATAATCTCATTCTAATTCACACAAATAGCTTTACTGAAGCAGCACAGTTATTCGTTACTAATTATAAAGTGACGTTTTAAAATTAAATAACGGACTTGTTTGTGGCTGTTATAGGGCTACTGGGCTTTGAATCTGAGGAAAAAGTTCACCACAAAATAAAACTCCTTCGGAGTTTCTGTTTTATCTACGCACTTGTCCCGTCGAACTGATGTATAAACGCACTATCACTCACCTGAAATTGCTACACTTTTAGAAATAAAGGTACAAAAGTTGTCACTGGGACAGTACCCTTTCAAAAAGGTACACCTTTGTACCCAAAGAGTACATATTAGTACTTTGAACTGCCAAAATGTACCTTTAAATGTACATATTTGTACCTAAATGGTACATGTTAGGACCTTTTTTAAAGGGTAGGGCTACTGCCGCAGTGACAGCTTCGTACCTTTATTTTTGACAGTGTATAGTAGTGATGAGGAATAATTGCAATAGTGTATTAGATAAATAGGTGTTGTGATGGAGCGTCAGACATGTTGTTGGGACGGAAGCACACATATGCAGCGGTAACTTAATTCCAATGATCTCTCTGTAAAAGCAGATTGAGGAGACATTTTATTTTAGTCTTGAACTCAATATTGATATTAACGGTATTGGTTAATTCCGCATCGCGTCAGGAACCCATTTCGATATATCCTCTAAATCTGATATACCGCCCAGCCCTACCTACCGGTGTATGTAGGTGGTTTATAATACAAAAATTACATTACCTGTGTTTGCATAAACTGTTTATTTCCTTTTTGAATTACAACGTCAACATTATTGCTTTTTAATTCCACCGGAAAATTCAACATGGCGGACAAAATTAATCGCAGATGAAGGGTTTAATCCAGTTTAAAGTTTTAAACTAAGATTTGTTCATCTGTGTTTAAATTTAAGTGGTGCAACACAACTCGAATCAAAATTAAACTGAGATCAACAAACCCTACATTAGCTCTAAACTCTGCTTAATTTAATCCTTGTTGGTGCAACCCACCCTAAATGTCTGTTAATAGTAAACAAATTCTGTGTGTACTAATAACAGACATTTATTATTATTACACTTTTAATAAATTAAATAATATTAAAGGGGACGTTCTTCCTGATCCAATTTTTTTCAAACCTTTGTTAGTGTAATGTTGCTGTTAGTTAATAATACCTGCAAAATGATAAAGCTCAAAAGGTCACTGCCAGGCGATATATTTTCTTTAACAGAATTCCCATTTCAAAGCCTACAGCGAACGGCCGGTTTGAACTACAGCCGTCTACTTCCCGGTTGAATGACATCAAGAGTTTTTGACTAAACTCCGCCCACAGGAATACATCAGTCGCCAGCTTTGCTAAGCTGCTGTCGAATCACAACACACTAAACAAACTAAACAATCATAACTAATGCATTTTTGAATGAGGGACTTTTTGAACAAAGAAGACATCAGCCCGTTTTAGGACCGTGAAAACAGGGGTATACATAAATAAGTAAATTGTGTGAAAAATACTGTGTTTTGTACACGTGAAACATGAACACATGTTATATTGAGCACTGTTAACACAATCAAAGCTTTAAAAACACAGAAAGAACGGGACCTTTAACATGAAGCCCGACAAAGGAAATATGTCTTTATTCAGTTGCTGCCACAATAAGCAGGGGTGGCGTCCAAGGCAAAATCCAGGGTCCCCTGGGGGTTGAAAAAGTCTGACAAAGTCGAAAAAGTGCCATCCGCTGCCCTGGACCGCACACATCCGTGAGAAAACCATGTCCACATTTGCGAGAAAATCATGGTCACATTTGTGAGAAAACCATGTTCACATCTGTGCAAAACACATACATATTTGTAACACCTCTACATTTTCACTCAAATTGATTTTGTATTTGCAAAGCATTTTCTGTTTGTTTGCGAGTCGAGTTTCCCTTTGTAAAGCGGATTGAGTTTGTTTGCAACATGCTGGATTTGTTTGTTTAAATATGGCACAAAATTCACTCCATACAAACAGGCCAAGTCACGTGAATTTAGCAAACAAGGCTTCATTGCATCACAACTGTTTCAAAACGTTTCAAAAAATCAGATGGTTCACCATGGGGAGTTGATCACATATGACCAGAATCTAATATGGTTAGGTAAACTTGGGTCAGTTTTATTATGCAAGTTCATAAATCATCATGTTTCTGACTAATAACAGTACCATTTTGCCTACTTCTTGTTTATAGACTGATTTAATGACAAGCATGTGCATAATTTAAAGGGAAGTTAGAGTGTAAATGATCTGTTTGACCTAAATAAAACTAAAAACACTGAATACACTTTTACTTAATGGCTTAAATAAGTTAAAAAAAAAAATTTCTTAAAAACATACTTTTAGAAAAACCTTTGCAATTTTTTTGTAAAAGTGTAAAATGTTTGGACTGAGATTGTGTTGCTAACAATGTTACAATGTTTTCAGCAGCAGGTTGCACCATATTTAGGTGTTTTGAGCTCTTCGAAACAGTGAATCATTTTTCGAAGAAATTGGTTCAACTGATTCGAAGCTTAGCTTTGTTTCTCCCATCACTATCCCTTCTTATCCTCCCCCAAAAAACATTTAAGGGAGAGACCATCTTGACTCTGGGCTCTGGCATGGCAGTGTTCTTGGAAACAGGTTCAGGCATGGCGGCCGTCTTGGGAACAAGTTCAGGCATGGTGGGGGCCATCTTAGGAACAGGTTCAGGCATGGCGGCAGCCATCTTGGGAACAGGATCAGGCATGGCGGCAGCCATCTTGGAAACAGGTTCAGGCATGGTTGCGACCATCTTGGGAACAAGTTCAGACATGGCGGCTGCCATCTTTGGTGTGTCAGGTGGCTCAGGAGACTCACCAGGAGGTTCATGGGCTGCAGTGAACTCTGTGGGAACTGGCCCAAACACACAAGTGGTAGCACAACAGACAGGGAATCGTTCTCTGATGCCTCTGAGGATACCTGACTTGGGACCACTAGCATAGCAGGCATGATGTGAGCAGACTGTGGCATTGCAGGCATGATGTGAGCAGGCTTTGACGTGGTAATCACTGTGGGACTATGGTATCCCTTATCCACAGTTCCCACAGTGAAAGGAGAGCCACTCAACATCAAGGCATGGTCAATATAGAGTCCAGTGTGAGGTATTACTTGGCATTAAATGGGATATAGAATGACTCAATCCAAAGTGGAAAATGTCCATAAGAGCAACATCATTGAATTTTACCTGGTTGTTTAAATCCAGAAAATCCTGAACATAATCCACAATGGGGTGATTGACCTGGCGTAGCTTGAATAGTAGAACTACTGGTTCCATGTTTGAGATCAAGCTTCCACTGAGAGATGAGTGTAATGTGAACCCAAGTGCAGTTTAATAGAACATAAACAAGAACAAAAACAAATACAAGCCATGACATGGCATGGTAGAGAACTCACTTCACTGTTTTCCTCACAGTAGGCATAAATTATGTTAAGTCATATTCAATCAGTGTAAATATCATATTTTCCACATATGAATGTGGTCCAGTTCAGTGAATTTCAGAACCAATGTAACATTTGCTGTTTGCAGTATCACAAAAAATACTGCAGTGTGAGTAAGCTTAGTAACGTGGTGTCTGTGCGGTTTTAACTTTTAATGGCTGCCTCAGGCTCTGAAAACATTTCTCCTCGATGTCCTCTACTTCCTTCTCAAACAAGCCGGTGATAAACACACCTCGCAGTCACATCACAGAAGGTGTTTGTGATGCCAAGTGCGGAAAGGCCTCGGCCCCGGGGGGCATCGTGAGGCAGCGAGGGTGGCAGCAAGACTTCACCGCTCGACCTCCCGCTGTCCTGGGAGCATCTGCGGCGCAGTGTGGCGTACGAGCGTCTGTCGGGGCACAGATGGCGGGCGAGGGTGATACCTCAGAGATGGCAAGCAGACGATGCCCCTTAAGAGAACAAGCTGGCAGGTAAAGGGATGGTGAGCTTAACCCTGCCAGCTGAGTGGGTCATCAGACAGAATACACGGCTGTGCGGACGTTTACACACCGCTACAAACATGGAGCTCTTAACAGAGTTCTCCAGTATTAACACTTTCTGAAATGTTTCTTCTAAACATCCTAATAACATACAAGCATATAAACAAAGCTTTGTTGAAATGCAGCGTGTAGCTATAAAGTAATATTTGTGTTTAGATAATTTAGTCTTACAACAATTTGATTCTAAATTAGTTCAGGATTTGTTATGTTAAATATTTATTAAACTCAGGCTTAACTTAATCATTGTTTACACCTTTTAAACCAAGATAATTAAAATAATCAGTAGCATTAGAAATACACAGCCAGCTGTTTAAATGACAAATGCGCAGTTATCCTGAACACTATATTGAATATCTGTTTTCTAGTAAGTCTTGTTGCAGGGACTCAGGGACCAGTGAGACAAAATTACATATTAACAGATTAACATAAAACAAGCCATATACATTCAGATACTTTTGCTGAATTGACTAATTATAGAAAAGAAGAGAGGGGAAGGGGGTGCTGAGTAGTTCTCTGTTTTCACAGTTATTCAGTTGTGCAACTGAAGCAAATACACTAACTGTCAGGCCTGAATCATCACCTGGACTTCAAATCAAATCACTTTTATTGGCACATTTACAGTGGTGATGGAAAATTTTGAGTGCCCAAAAAGGGTGGAATGCAAATAAACCTAATGTACGAATAATAACATTACACACACATCATATAAACAAAATGCACAGAACATATACGAAGAATATACAGACTACAGCTACAGACTGTACATTAAAAAGCCCAATTTTTACGTCTGTGTCGAGTGTATGGCATAGCATACGCATACGTACCCTACGCTGTAGCCTGACGTGTCCTCCCCAAAAATGTAACAATGCGTCAATTCTATGTAGATAGCAAGTGTTGTGTGTCTGCTAGAACCCATTCCTCAGGTCAAAAAAATTGCAATATGCATATCTGTGTCGCATTTCATCATATGATTTACTAAAAACAGAGATGGACTAAGTTGAGAAGGGATATTTTACGACCAAAAGTCACAATCTATTTGCCAGCATCACTGTTGATGCTTCTGAAGCAATGAACACGACAAGATGCTGCTTCTTCGACTTTTGCCTTCATACTGTGTATACACCAGCAACATGACCGTCAACACTGCCTACTAGAGGTCTGCATGGCAATGTTGACAACATCACAGAAGCATAAATAAAAACTGACGCAGAGCTTACAGCGTAGTGGGTATGGTGTAGGTCCGACACAGAACTATAAATCAGGCAAATACAGTCGGAGATGTATTGTGGGTTAATATGTAGGTGGTGGTTAGTTATTGCTGTAAGTGCAGTGCATAATACATTATAGTCCATTACATAGAGTTGGGATGTGCAGTGTAAAGGTGTATCAAATCTGAGCATTCAGCAGTATGAAAAGGCTGTCGCTCGGTCGGCTCGTGCAGACACAGAGTGGCAAGGTGGAAAATGAGCTTTGGAAAAACCATGTGGGCAGCCCCTCCTTCCTTCTACTTTAATACCAGATTGTCCAGCTCTTCCTCCCTGTCTATACTTACACAATAGCCAGCATCACCATACAAGATACCAACAGATGCACAGTGTCTAAGACAAGCATTATAGACTTAAAGATGCTTGAGTAATTTGGCCCGCACACGTTGTGGAGATTATGGCCTTGAGGAGCAGGTCCAGGCCTGGACTCGGTTCACAAATGTATTATGTACAACAGGTGGTTGGTTTCTGCATGGACATTCTGTAGCATGATAGGGCTACTATAAGAGGAAATAAGTGTTGTTAATAAACATTGTAGATCTTGCAAGAGACACTTCACTTCACATTGTTAAAAATATTGTTTAACACAAACATAATGTCACAAACTGTTACAGGTTGATGTTCAATCTTGAGTCAGTAATTTATTTGAATATTTTATTTATATTAAAAAAATGGTCATTATTATTATCTATTTGTTTTACAAAGATTTGTGGTGACTGAAAACAACAAAACATTAAGCTAGCCAAAACCATCTCTCCCCACTGAGGTGTGTGATGGGCTAACAACAGCAGTGGTTCTGTTGAAGATGGGTGTTGTCTTAAGGTGAATGGGGAACGGTGTGTTTAGCTCTGACTGGTTCTCCTTCTTGCCTCTCAAGTTTTCTTCCAATCAGGTTCGGGGGAAGATTAGGAAGCAATGTTCCAGTAAAGGCGATTTGAAGAGTAAACTGTGGGCCTGCTCACTCAGATAATCTTCCTCATTTACTGCACAGCTTGTTAGGAGGGGGCTCGTGCAGGGGAAGTGGTGTACCATGCCCTCTTTTGACTATCAGTGGTACTGCAAAACAAAGGCCAACATTAAAGGGATACACACAACAGAAGAAACTGTATGTTGATATATAAATGGTAAGCACACAGTTGATGGTATATAGTATTTTGACTACTATGGAGGTCAACTGTGTGGTTACTATCATTTATCAACATATCTTCTTTTTTGTTCAACAAAAGAAAGAAACACTTACAGGTTTAGAACAACATGCGGGTGAATAAATGAGGACTTTTCTTTTTTGGGTGAACTGTTCCTTTAAAGGGGTCATAGCATGAAAATCTGACTTTTTTATGTTTAAGTGCTATAACTGGGTCCCAAGTGCTTCTATCAACCTAGAAAATGTGAAAAGGAACAACCCAGTTTATTTTTCCCAGTAAAGTTTTGGTAAACCATTCTTTACAAGTATGTTAAAAATGAGGTCATTCAGATTTCAACAAACCACAATCATTGCAATCAGTGTTTGCATTTCATCAGCTCATTTGCATTTTAAAGGACACACCCAAAAATCGCACATTTTTACTTACACCTACAAAGTGGCAATTTTAACATTGTCAGGATTCTGCCATAATCTTGTTTGGTAATTATATCTAGTTTAGTGTGGCAGGGTTCTGACAGTACTATGTTTTGTGTGGGAAAGCGTGGTCTGGGTATTGTTATATTAGACCACGTTTTTCCCATGTCTTGTGACTTTTTCCCCGCTCCCTTGTATTCTCTTGTCATTGTGTAGTCGTCATTTTTCCCCGCTCCCTTGCATCCTCTTGTCTTTGTTTTAGTGTTAGTGTCTTTTGTGGTCTTGTTTCTGTTTTTTGTTCATGTTTATATGTATTTATGTATATAATATGTGTTTAGTTCACAGACATGCGCGTCTCACACATGTGTTCCTGGTTCTCTGTGATTTTCTCACCGCGTCATCTCACCTGAAGCTTGTTTGTTCCCAATCGGCAGTGGTATAAAGGCTGTTTCTCAATATGCGTTCTTCAGCGATCTTGCGTCCTCGTGTCCTCGCTCTACGTCATCATTAACGGTCGAAGTTCATTCCAATTCTCAAGAACGCAAGGACAGAGGACGCATGAAAATACCCGGATGTGTTCTTGATATCGAGGATGCATCAAGTGCAGACTTGCTGAAATCGCTTTACGCCCCAGAAGTCATTGCGGCAAAACTTCAGAGTTTGTTCTTCCAAGGTTGCCTGGCAAGACCGATCTCCACGAGGACGCAAGACCGTTCTTTGCCAAAGTCTCTCTCTTCCCTTCAGTGTTTGCGAGTCCGTTACACATTGAATGTCATTAAATGTACTTGATGTATGTCGCCGTGCCGTGCCGTGCCGTGCCGTGCCGTGCCGTGCCTTGCCTTGTCTAGTCAAGTTATCTTTAATATATTAGTCTGTGTTATCTGCTGTTCGCTATTTCAGAGATTCAGCTGCTGTTTGATCTCCTGTGGATGTTTATTTCTCCGCTGTGGAATTACAACCTGCTATTGGAGTTATTGAGTTTCTCTGTTCCCTCCATAGACTGTAGCCATCTGACTTTGGTTCTTCACAACGAGCAGCAGAGTATTGTGCCCTCTCTGTGTTCATAGACTGCCCGAGGACCAGTTGTAAGCCTGTTGGATTTAATTTGTCTGCCTTTCTGTTTCTTTACCTGCGGTGTCCCGCTGAGGAGGCTTGGTGATCCGAGTGGTTTCTCCCCTGTGCCTGGGTGAGAAGTGCCCAGTCGTTGGGTCTTCTGCGCTGCGGCGCGCGCAGAAGCGGCCTTCGTGCCTCACCCCATATTGTGGGTCAAGATCCCTGTGTAGCTCCCCATGCCCTGGACGGCCGGGGCATCTCCTATCTTCTATCGTGCACATCCTTGGGGTTCAGTTTCCTGAGTAGTTCCCCGAGTCAAGAGGGGTCGAAGAGGGCCGAGGCATCTTCATATTCTCTCTGTTCTTCACTGGCAGTCTACCCTATTGTTTATTGTCAAATAAAATTACCTTTTGCATTGGGATCCTGACTCTGTCGTTCCTTACAAACATGTTGTAATAAATGATCTATATGGTATTTTGAGCATAAACTTTAGGTACGCACTATGGGGACACCAAAGACTTATTTTACTTTTTTTTTTAAATGTCATAATATGACCCCTTTAAGAGTTGAATTTAGCTTGAATGACACATTGAAACAATTTTAGGTATATCTTAACATAAAATTATGTATTATTTTGGTGTATAGTCTATAATAGTAACAATAAAAGTCACACTTAAGGATGCATTGTGTTACATAAGAAAATATTTAACCAACTGACGTGTAAATAAAGTCTTTTTCTTGCATTTGTTTAGGAAAACTGGTTCAGACAGGCTTCACCAGCAACTTCACCATAGTGTCATGTATAACAATTATTCTAATAAAAACCAGTTAACATAAAACGCTGTTTTACACCTGCCAGGCCAGTAGCCACACAGATGCCACATGATGTCTGACCTGGTAGTAGCCTACCTATGTACTGTACGTGATATTACCATTCTTACAAATTAGCATTTTTGTAAATTACATAATGGTATCATTTTCAACAACTTGCACTTTGAACCCCCTTTTTTTGCATTTCCGGTATTTTAACTATTCTACACCGATGTTTCTCCACTCAAAAATGGGCTATTGAGTTTCTAGTTCTGTCCCTTCTTTAGAAATACTCAACGGGCTCAGATTTGTTAGCTGGCCCAGGGTGTTGTGACTGGATAACCACCTAGTGCCCGTTGTCCGGAAATGTCACGGCCCTTACTATTATGGGTAGTTGCATCTGCTCAGACTAAACCCATTCACACAGCACGAAAAGTTCCATAAAATTGCCAGTTAGCCTTCTGTGTGAATGCAAACATAAATGCTGTGATCCAAGGATAACTTTCAATAATCACACAAACTTCTGGTTTGTGTTTATTTATCGGTCTGGCTAGTGGATATACAGTGAGCATGGATTACAGTGTGAAGAGAGGTTCGGTAGCTGGGCAAGAATTTGTGGACCTTTGTACCCCAGTCTACTTGTTACTAAAACTAGTTATTTATTTGTTATTATTTTTTTCTTGCTATTAGAAATAATATACTCTAGAGCAGGAGTGGGGAACCCTGGGTCCTGGAGAGCCACTGTCCTGCAGAGTTTATTTCCAACCCTAATCAAACACACATGAATTTCATTTCCAAGTAGTCCTGAAGACTAATTCGATTTTTCAGGTGTGTTTATTTTGGGTTGCAACTAAACTCTGCAGGACAGTGGCCCTCCAGGACCAGGCTTCCCCACCCATGCTTTAGAGAGGGTCTCTAGAGCAGTCTTTACCAATCCTGGTCCTCGAGTACCCCCTCCCAGAAAGTATTAGATGTCTCTTTTTTTAAAACACCTGATTTAATTATCAGTATGTCGCTCATTTGCACCTCACGTCAATCACATCTTTATCACCATGCAATCAATTAATCTGGTCAAGATTGAAGCGTTCATCCAGAGAAGAGCTGTCACTCAGAAGTACGAAAGGGAGGGGTTAGCGACCCTCAGAGGGAGAGCAGGACATGAACTACGTATAAAAGGCTTAAGCCATCAGGTGTCCAGAAAAGGAAAAAAGGAAAGATGAGGAGAAACATGCAAAAGATATGCAGCTTGTTATGAGTACATTTATATTATGAAGTATATTTAAAATATCATTATGTAGCTTGCTATGCAATTACACATCATATGAATGTTGAAGTCATCATATGAAGTCATATGCATGTTTCTATACAACTAGCTTATGTAACATTGAATAAATTCAAAGCTTTTAGGGTCACTTTAGCAAATTCATCAAAACAATGGAATAATAGCCTACAGATGGAACTAGAAGTCAATACTGTGACTGAAAAAATCCCAAATAAAGCAAAAGAAAGAAACGGAGGAGGAGGGATGCTGCAAAAACTGTCACGGGACGGAGGTGAGGGACAGCTACGTATATAAAGACCTCTTCTCACTGATTATATGACCATGCTGCTCCAGAACGTAGTTAGATAAACTTTTTTTGTGTAGGGGAGAGCGAGGACAAAAGTACCATTTTTCAGAAAACCTTAATTTTAAAAGATAATGTTATAGACAGAGATATATTTTTGCTGTGGTCAGTAATTCACAAGTGTGGTTTATCAATACCAGGTGGAATTTTGTAAAATGTAAAATAAGTACTTTAAACAAGTAGTGAGTTGTTACATTCGATCCCACCTGCAGGGCTGAAAGTAACACACAAGTGGGTCAAAAAAAAACAAGATAGATTTTTGTGTTACACGTGTTTTTAATAAATATACATGAATATGACCTCGTTAATATGTAACTGCAAACATTTTGTCATTTATCTTTGTAAAAAATAATGAAATTACATTTTTATTTTAAATTTCAGTTTTATCAAATGTTTCAAAAGCAACCGACAGGCCAAACTTGAATTGTTAAGAATAAATAAAACATGTCAACAGTTTAAACACTATTAAAATTAAATCAAATCAAATTAGAATCATATTTCAACATATAGGCCCACAACAGTATTAGCAGCGGGACAAAAGTAACAAGTGTTACTTTCCTTCCGACAGGATCTCCTCACATTTAATCCAGGTCTGTAAAGGGTTTGTGTGCTAAAGATGCAGTCATAGTTAGGGACGCAAATGTTATCAGGGCTAGGAGAAAATCGCTTTGTTACTTTCGTCCTGCATTACTTTTGACCCGGTTCTCCCCTACTCCTCAAAAAACGATTGCTTTCTTCCTTTGCAATGAGCGCTGTAACTTTGCAGACATGTTTATGCCTAAACGGCAACATTACACAATAATTAAAATTGAAAAAGTGAAAAATTGCTTAATAGGACCCCTTTAAAAAGTTTACATTTTTAGTTAGTAACTCTGTCTTGTAAATCAGTGATTCTCAAACTTTTTTAGCATAAGGCCCGGCCATAAAGAAAATGTATGACACAAAACCAAACTTACAATTTTAATTGGACCAAATAGATATTAAATGATATAACACTGAAATGCTTTATTTCATTAATGTTTGATTAAACAGATATGACGCTAAATACATTTTATGAAATAATGTTAACGCCGTAATGGTAGACATGACAAGAGGAAAACCACAGATCTAGTTTATTACAATATCATTAACTGGGCATTTTCAGTTAAGTTTAAGTGTTCAAAGATGTGTAGTTTTATTATTTTGTTTTTTCGGAACATATGTATCTAAAACGACTCTGTAATAAAACAACGTGAGCTGCATACAGCTGGCGTCATAGTCGCGTTATCAACTCGAGACGCGCCCTGTGTAGGGAGCCGAGTATCATTTGTAACACAGTCAATCCCTGACTGCTCCCTCGCTCCCTCCCTCGCGCCTCCTGCTCCCGTTAAACACTGGGATGTTTAAATAAGCTCGTCACATCCGCCACAACTTCTTTCAGGAAGTTTTCCTTCTGATGGTTACATTTTACTTCGTATTTCTGCGAGTGGCTTTTGTCTGCTAAACCCTTAGCAATAATCAGAATGGAGTTGATGTTATCAATGTCAGACTTCAGCACTGTGAGGCACAGCTGAGTAAAGTTGTTTAGTAAACTGAAAGTTTGGCGAGATGTGGCTCTTCGGACTTCTGCTGGTCTCTCTCTCCGTTCGGACGTCACATGCAGTGTTTACAATACCATTAAAGATATTTGCGGGGAATTTTAACTCGTCTGTGCAGCTGGACCTCAGGCCTTCACAACAGAGTAAAGGCACTTCAGATGAAGGACTGTCTCTGGCATCCGATCCATCCGGCAATGTTAACTTTCTGGACATGATCAATAATTTAAAAGGAGACTCTGGTCGGGGTTATTATATGCAGTTGGTCATTGGAAGTCCGGGACAGACGGTATGTCATTTCCTTAATGTCAACAGTATCAAAAACTTATTTGACGCATGCAATAGCTTTTGTATTGCTTTTATCCTTAACACATTTGTTTTTAATCATATTATCGGTTCAAATGCAATAATCTTTGGGCAAAATATCAACGCAAGCAGCTTTATTGTATTAAGTTCAATCAATGTAAATTCTATAGCATTTTCCCAATGTGTTCAAAGCAGCTGTACAAAAGACATTTTAGGTACAGTAATCTTTATGACAAAAATATTAAAAATATCTTCCCACTAAAATTAGTAGAAACATGCATTTCAAGCAAAACATCTAAGAAATTCAAACAATTGTATAAACAATAGATATAAACTATTCAGAACGTGTAAAGTTTTTGGATCTAGTAGTAATAACAATAACATGCCCTATTGTACTCTAAATACTTTGCTTATCAGATCTGACAGGCACTAAAATCACCTCAGCTGCAGGTTAAAATATGTGTTAAAATAGTTCAGAAAGTTTATTTAGTTTTTAGGAAAACAAAATCACTGCAGATGTCACTGGGTTTAATATTATAAGAGCTATCTAATGCAGAGACATTGAATGTAACTTAAGTCTCCAATTACATGTTGAGGTGCTAAAATGGTTTCCATAAGGTTTGCCCTTCACAGGCTTTGTCAAAACCTCCTGATTTTAGATCAGCTGTTATTGTGCTTTAAAATCACCCAGCACATCAACGGACGGGTTGCCTGATCTCAGAGCAGTGTTCCGGGCATTAAGAGCGTGTCAGTTTAGTTAGCATGTGATGTGAAAGGCTCTATAAAAATGCCTTGGGCACAGAAGTGAGACCAAAGATCCCTTGATCTCTCTGCTGAAAATATGCAAGAGCCAACTCACATGGCTTCACATGACATTGGGCCCCTGGATGAGAGCAGCTGATACGGATTAGGGCTTAATGGAGATGCATGGGTCTACTTGTCTGTACAGGATATATGGTCAGTTTGTCCTGCTTTTCTACTGCGCTGTCGTCTTTCAAAATATCAAACAGTTTTGCTTGAAGTGGTAGATAATGTTACATGTGTTAACCCACACGTCCGTTTTATGTGCAGATACAGTAGTAGATATGAACTAGGATGTACTTCCTGTTCTTCTGCGCAAGATACATTCTTACTCTAAATTTAATGCTTTTATTGGACACTTGATTCCAGTTGGTCAATAGTGTCATTCTGCAGTCAAGTATGTTTGCTGTACTGTATTATTGACCTTTGTGCCAGGTAAGCAATTACCTGCATAGATCATAGTGCATATACAGTATTTTAATATATTTGGTAAGTGGGACAATTAGTTAGACATAAGCTGTGTCCCATTTCAAAGGCTGCGTCCTTCGAAGGCTGTATTTCAAGAGCAACTGCGTCACAGCAGCGCTAGTAAGGGTGTCCAAATTCAAAGGCCTCAAAATGCGTCCTTCTTTCCTCGAACTGTGAGTGGACAGAATGAATGGATCCTTCACAGCCTAGGCTATTTCGCGATTCATTGAATTTTTAAATAAAAGTGTGTTTTGCAGTGAAAATGTCCTTGCATTTACTTTTGTAGATTTTGATGGTTGGTTAATTTCATTTACTGTTGGTTACATATCATATTTTGTTAAAATAAAAAAATCTTGTTTCATATTTAAAATCATTTTAAAGTCCCCATAAAATAAAAAATGACAATTCTTATTTTTATTGGAATATTGTAGTAGTAATAATAATAATAATAATCATAAAAATAACAATAATAATATGTTTTATTTATATAGTGCCTTTCCAGAGCCCAAGGACGCTTTACATAGAATAACTAACAAGAAGACATTGATAAGGGACAATTAAGTACAGGGAGGCATATAGAGACAGAGTCGAGTTCAAAAATACAAAACAGAAATTTAGAGACATAACATAACATTTAGAGAGATATTGGTAATAAATACAGAGTATTTAAATTCTGTTATATTATTTACACTGCAGCACTCATTAAAATAAATTCATCAGTGTGGATCTTTTTTTATTCATGTGACTTCAAACTTTAAAGCGTAACTAAACTTCTATTCAGAGCCTGACTCCACCCACTGGCAATATTTGAAAAATGCAAGAAAAGTGGGCAGATCCCAACTGAGGGGACGAACTGTGCTCGTACCAGGTGTGTGGAGAGATTCAAATTGCTTACGTAGGGTCGTACCACTGACATCGAGCAGTACTGCAACGCTCAATAGGAAAATTCAACTGCAGTAGCCACCGTTCAACCTGAAGAGGGCAGCACTTATATATTGTAGCATTGAAACACTTTATACCTTAATGTCAAAAGACACAAATCAGCACTAATAAAGCCCCATTCTTACAGATCATTAACTATAACAAGTTGGTTTAGGGTTTAGTTACTCTTTAATTAAAATCTGAAAATGTACCTACATGGCAGCACGTTTTTGTTGTTTGTGTAGAGATTTAAAAAACTTCAAAAGTGTGTGTTTTCAGACCTCCAAGATGCTGTTGTTGTGTAACTGATGCATAGAAAAGTCAATTTATAGTTGTAAACATTGTTGTGCAAATAGCTCCTGAGTCTAATTGCCTAGAAATGCTCAACTTATTGCACTGCTTGAATTGGTGAGAGACCAGTTACACACAAATACTTGGCATTAAGTAATTGTTTAAATGCCTAGCCCTAAGTTTGACCAGTATTATTAGTAATGCTTGCCTTAGCCAGCACCACAAATGAATTCACACAGTCATTATTACAGTCAGTATATGTTTACTTTAATATAAAGAAAACTTTCATCCCTACTTTTTTGTTTGTTTTTGGGTAATGAAACTGTAAGTTATTATAAATGCACCACATGATGCCGCTTTAAAACTATTATGTAATCTGCAATGCAATAGATTATCATTTTTGCTCTCTCATCTCATTGCAAATAAATGACTGAGGTGAATAGCGAGAGGCCACAATCCTCTTCGCATCCTCTGTGAATATGTAATTAAGAGTACTCATGTTAATTGAGGCGCTCTTTCGGAACGAGCCACTAATTGTAGAATCGGTCGCGTGTGCGGAGGCGTAGGACTGGAGTGGCTCACATCTGCTAATTGATACAAACAGGTAGCAGATGCGTTCCCAGTGACAGAGCAGCTGCCAATTAGCTAAGCCACCTCGATGGGGCGATTAAAGCCTGCTTCACCGGTAAAGGTGCCATGGGAATTAGGAGATGAGGGGTACGAAAAGGCAAGCTACAGGGAGCAAGCTACTTGGAACAAATGTGTGCCAGGGTCCTGTTGTGGACCGGCATTATGTTTATTGGCAAATAGTCACAAAACATGGCTGGATTTGTAGTGCCAAGAGCATTGCTAAAATAAGCTGTGGTGTTTAATGTACCTTCCATGATTATTCTTTAAAGGTGCCTTACATTTAGCCTGACAGACTTGCTCAAGGTTTTGAGAGTCTAGGGGGTTGTGTGTTCAGTGTTTACAATTAAAGGATAACTCCACTTTCATAAACAAAATCTGATAATTTACTCACATCATGTCATCCAAGATGTTTGTGTCTTTCTTTGTTCAGTCAAGAAGAAATGTAGTTTTTTTAAAGGGAAAAATTCCAGGATTTTTCTTCATATGGAGTTTATTGGACCTCAACAGTTTACAGTTTCATTGCAGCTTTAAAGGGCTCTAAATGATCCCAAAACGAGGCATAAGGGTCTTATCTAGAGAAACAATTGTCATTTTCACCATAAAAAAGTACTGGAATTTTTCATCATTATGTAATGGGATTTCTTATCGGCCAGGGGCGGAGTGGGACCAAAAAATCTACCGGGAAATTTCGTATATCACCGGCCCTCCGTGGTAAAAAAAAAGGTCTTGTATTTGTAGTAAAACTACGGTAATACAAATCGTAATCAATCTGAAAAAAGAAAACAACATTTTCATAATAATAATAAAATCATCAAATCATGAATAATTTTCCTAACTATACAAAATGATACCTGTTTGAAAGACGGAGATGCGCACCTGTCAATCAGCTATTACATAACAGAGCGAGACCAGAGATGAACGTGCTCATAAATGGGAGTAATATGGAATACTTTCTTTACATCTTTAAAAAACTGTACGAATTTTTCCTTTAAATATCATTTTTGTCATAAAGTTTTGAGAGATAATAATGTTTTTTTCCCACTGCTATTGCTCATTTATTTTAACGTGTTTGGCGCATTTATTTCAAGAGTTTATTTCAGTTATTTAGCTGTTTTTCCAGTAATAATAATACAATTTACATTCCAATCCTACTGCCTTGTCTTTTTATTCATTTCATTATGCTGTTATATGTAATATGAAAATCACATAGTAGGAAATATATAATGTGATACTGCAAAGTTACCCTTCTTATTTTTATTTATTATATAGCCATATGGAGACAAACCTTTGCAAATGTGCTGATTTGATCCATTCATGTACTGACCACCAAGCTAGAGATTTTAAACATCCTTAATTCACACTTACTATCAAATAGTCTATCTGCTTGATGGATCAATCCGACCGCATATGTACTCCAATAAACAGGCATTCGGTGGCGCGGCTTTTTACATCAAAGGCCGTCAGGCTATGCCATTTGGGGAGCGCGGTTCAATGATTCCCTATATTTTAAAAAATCCTAAACATGGTTGGACCTGTCAAACAGGTTGAGCACTTTTATGTTGAGCAAAGAGGTTTGACCAGAGGGAAGCAGCCGCACATCAAGCCGCCAGACGGGGTTGCTATAACTCGCAATGTATAACTATTATCAGACCGACCCTTGCAGCCTCAAAACACTACCGGCCCACTGGGAAATGTCCCGACTCTCCCGATGGCCACTCCGCCACTGTTATCAACTGAAAAAAGAAAGATTTTTTCAACAAGTGTTCTGAATGGCATCAGAACCATCATACTGCTTTTTATTTCCGCAGTACATATTGTACAAAGTATACTTGATATGCATACTAAATATATCCTGGTGAGCTACTTCTGTAACTTGTGACAGTATAGTATTCACAATATTTGACCCACTATTTCATCAGATTTTATGAAGTTAAGTCAAAGGCTAAGAATGAAAGCTTAACATATCCTGCATTCATATTGACTATTTAGCTTTTTTATTTTTATTGTGTCCAACATTTAAATGATAAAAATCTTATGTAAATAAGTTTGTGACATGCTTTTTTAATGAACTTAATATGTTCTTTAAGGTTCACTTTCACTGTCAGATATTAGCAAAAATGATTACCGTGTTTTTATCACAAACGCATCGTTTTGATGCTATTTCTCCCTTGAGACTTGTCAGTAAATGTCTTCTGTTTTGACTGACTAATGTTATTGTGTAGGAAAACAGTACAAACACTGTTTGTCTACAGATTTGTGAAATGGCTGTCTACAGTACATCTGTTTTAATTTGACATCTGTCATGTAAACACTTTCATATACTGTAGCTGGTCAAGATATAACAACAAACTCATAAACGATAAGAAAACAAACTGATGCAATATTGATCCAATGTTAATTCAGTTTTTCAGTATTCAGGTTTTGTAGTACACTAAGGGGCTTTTTACACCTGGTCACTTCATGCATTTTCTCTGATCGGATAGCTATCTGATCGTAAGAAAACCAGGTGTAAATTCCCCCTAAACGTTTTCGAGAAGGATTTAAAACTGATTGCTCAAACCACTCCAGGAGGTGGCTTGGGACGCCATTCAGACAAAACTGGATAAGTGTAAATACATCTGGTGGATGAAACCACATATGTCACCGCATAACTCCCCCCAAACGCAAACACGTCACCTGGAAGTTAGCCAGCAAAGAGACAAACAAACAAAGACGACATGCTTATTGCTTTATGGAGCGATGACTGCGGGTTAAAAAGTTTTCTAGAACCAATAAAATAGTCCAATGACAAACTCTTTAATGTTATTAAACAAAGAAATAAAACTTTGAGAGAGTTTTGTGAACGATTTTCCCCATCATGGACTTGTACATTAAATCATCGCGGCGTCACTCTCCTGCTGCTCTGTAAAGCGCAACATAAAGGTACAACATACATTAAGTGCTGCCTTTTGTTGCATAGACGTCATCCTAAGTTTTTTAAGGCGGAGTAATGAATAGTGTATTTGCATTTTGCATGGGAGTAGAAGATCGGATTCATATGCATTTTGCCAAGACACATTTTTTAACACATAATGTTTTAACAAATTACAGAAAACACATGAAGTGACCAGGTGTAAAAAGGCCTTGAAGTATTAATGTTAATATACAGTAATAAACTTCAATTGGTTACACGCACACTGTAAAAAATAATGCGCTGGTTTTACTTAAAAATATAGTGCATCATTTTTACATCCACTTTTTTAAGTAAGCTTTACTTGAAATTTTAAGCAATTGCATAAATTGCTTAAAATTCCAAATGGATGCAAAAATGATCCACTATATTTTTAAGTAAATCCAGCCTTTATTTTTTCAGTGCATGCTAAACTTATAAAATACTAGCCTGAATACACTTTCTATAAAAGCATTTGCCAAATGCATAAATGTATGTTTTGTGGGTAATATAAAGTTTATTTATATTATAGGTTTCTCTGTTGCATTTATACCATCAAGCAATTCAAAGTGTCCACACAGTTTAATTCAGGTTTATTTTTTATCACTATTTCTATTGCAAATCAGCTTAATAATAAGTAAATATTAGTATAAATGGTCTGTTAGTTTTTATCCGAACAGTTATAATGCTGTTTGAATTAGCTGTTCAACATAGTACAGTTATGTTTGAAACATGTATCATTGTATAATGTGTACTATAGTGTGTTTTGCATTCTATTTAAAGAGAAAGCAGTGTGCAGAATGTTAGTACTACACTGTGAACGTTGTCTTTCTGTCTTCCTCGCTTTCCTGAATTAGAGATAGAAATCATTACTTAATAACAACTCAAGATTTGCCGTAATGTTTAATTTAAACAGGACATTAAATGCGTTTCTGGGTTTAAGTGTTTAACTGCTTTTAAATGAAGCTGTTAGGATCAGTGCAGCGGAGCAGATCTGTGTGTATATTATGATGCTGTTAACGATGAGGAATGCTCATAATGGCCTCTTTGGCAACTGGGTGAGATGGCACAGCTCTGTTATCTCATTAGTTCCCCCTCGTTGAACCGGCGTTCCGACAACATTATTCCACCCGCTGCGGTCGACTCGCACACGCCTGCCAATCACAAACATATGTGTGGAGAAGCTAAATGGGGAGAGCTAGCAGTTTAATGGGACAAAGGTTTCACAATTTATTAGAAACAACATGATTTTGTTGCACTGCACTTAAAATATTTTGAATTTTTCAATATGTATTTGAACCTGAACGTTGTAACCATTTTATATGGTATAAAAAATAAGTCCATACATATTTATATTTATTTATGTATTTATTCCAAATTGTCTTTCTATGCAATACATTTCAGAATAAACAGTAGAGACATATGAAAAAGCAGTATATAGATATAAGGATAAAGAAGTGATCATAAAATACTAGTATTTTTACTGTATGTGAGTATACATTCGCTTTACTTACTGTGAAAATTATTGTAATTGGATGTAATAAATTGTCAGACATATCTAACTGATGTGAAATGTGAGTATTGTAACATTCTCTGTTTTCTGTCTTTACAGCTGAACATCCTTGTTGATACTGGAAGCAGCAACTTTGCTGTAGCATCAGCAGCACATCCCTTCATAACACACTACTTTAACAGAGCCCTGTAAGATCACATCCCTACATAACACTACTGTAACAAAGCACCAATGATTCGTTTTAATCCATTCGTTTTAATGAACGGTTGAAACAAAAGGTGATGCATTCATATAAAAGTAATAGTAGAAACTATAGCTGCTAGATTAACTTAGTTTGGCTATAGGAGACTTAAATAGTAAAAAGGAGATGGGAAATATTATTTCATATAAGGGCTTCTTATGAATATTAAATATTATTATAACACTATACTTTTTAGATTAAGGAAAGGATTAGGCTCTTAACAGAAATATGTATTATATTAGGCAATGAAAGCAGTAATAGAAGTGGAGGAAAGAATAACAGATGATGTCTATGACAACGGTAAAGGAAAGATTATGTTACATTTTTTTGGTTTCATGTTAAATAACTTTGCTTTTAACTGTAAATGAACACATTAGCTAATATGTTGTACTTACTTAATGTTTTAATTAATTGTCATTTTCTTTAACTCTTTCCCAGACAGCTTTTTTAAGTTGCCATTCAGCGCCAGCCAGTGCTTTAAGTGGCCCAAAAGTGACACTTTTGCTGACTCGACTCCTATATTGAAGGGGTTTTATATTTAGCAGTCAACAGACGACCTTGTAAAAAATAATTAATCCTTTTATAAATTTGTGGATTTGCTTGAGCTAGAAATAGCTACTGAACATAAATAAAATGTGCAAAAGGATTTTGAAAAAATACCATTAGAAAGAGCTACTGTAGAAAGAGTTTTTGAACATAAATAAAATGTGCAAAAGGTAGATATGTGAGTAAAATTTTCAGCATGGTTAAATGCTAAAACTAGTGGTTCAGATAGAAAAAGCATAAAAAAAACTTTAAAATGACACCAAGACCATGTCTATGGGGTCAAGAATAACAAAATACTGGCCATTTGAAACTCTAATTAAAGTCATTTATTTTGTCCCATTGTTTTCCATTTTGCGGGTGGTAAAACTACTGTGCACGTCGTTCATTGAAATTTCGTTTACTTTTAGTTTAGCAATTAAACTAAATGTATATTACAATTTCAAGAATGTTTTCTGCACATCGCCTGAGGAAATCCGTAGTTGCGTCGAGGGGAACCAAACTGAAAGCCGCGACAGCGGAGATTATCACGTACCTACAAGGCTTGCGTCTGACCTGCAGCTATCATTCTGGCTTGGTGGGATGTCAGCGAGTCCTCTGATTCTGACCTTGTTCTTTTACTACTCAGAGTCTAAAACAAGGAGGGCATATTACGTGTTCATTGTATTTTCATTTTAACCGAGCAGCTATGGTTGCGCGTTTCACACACAAACACACACCTCTCCAGAGCACGTTGACACTGACTGAAGGACGCATGCGCTTTTAACTTGTAAACGCAAGGGTGTATGGGTAATGTAGTCTCTGCTCTCGGTGGAACGAATTAGGAAGCGTACATTAAGGGCGCTCTGAAAAGCGGCAGCGCAGCCAAATGATTAAATTAAACCTCTGATTTTTAAACAGATGAGCGTTCCGGTACGCTAAAAGCACGTTCTGGGCGCACATAGAGGTGGTGGTACGCTCAAGAGCTATTTTTAGAAGTGGCGGTACTGAGTACCGGGGCGTTCCGGCCCACTTAAAGCACTGGCGCCAGCATTTTTTATGATTTTCACAAAAGTTGAGTGCCAGTTTGTTTTTTGAACTTGACCTGGCTCGACCAATCACATTCCCCTTGCATGTTTACGCCTATGCATAGAGTTGTGGGACAAGACGATGATGGTAATTCAGGAGACAGGAAATAAACCAAACATTGGATTCAGATGTGTCTTGACGCCTTCCTGCTTTGCAGCACTTGAGCTTTAAATCCAGCACGCGGCGCAAAGTTGTTTTTTGCATAGTGAAATGACAGGTGTGTTCAAATAAGCTAGAGATGCTGCGCAATAATGCTGTATTTACACTAACCGGCCATTTTATTAGGTACACCTTACTAATACTGGGTTGGACCCCCTTTTGCCTTAAAGGGACACTTCACCCATTTGCATTTAGCTTTGTATAGTTAGAACCCCAGTCATGTTTTTGAATGATCGTGCATCATTTTCTCAGTTGTCGCCGAGACAGGAGAAATACAGACTTCAGTGTTGCACTTCCTTCTTTCAATGATGCAAAAATCATCATTTTGCATCATTGAAAGAAGGAAGTGCAAAATCTTTGTTGAGGGACTGAGACTACAAACATCCCTTTTCTCGGTCAAATAGGCACCAAATTCTAAATGTATGTTACATTTCGACTACAAATATGACACACTTTTAATAAAGATTAATGTTTCTACGGGTGAAATGCTCCTTTAAGAACTGCCTTAATCCTTTGTGGCATAGATTCAACGCTGGAAACATTCCTCAGAGATTTTGGGTCATATTGAGCATCACGCAGTTGCTGCAGATTTGTCGGCTGCACATCCAGGGCACGAAGCTCCCATTCCACCACATTCAGAAGATGGGTACACTGAGATCAAAAAGGGATGGACATGGTCAGCAACAATAGGCTGCTCAATTGGTACTAATGGGCCCAAATTGTGCCAAGAAAATATCCCCCACACCATTACACTACCACCACCAGCCTGAACCATTGATACAGTACAAGGCAGGATGGATACATGCTTTCATGTTGTCGACGCCAAATTCTGACTCTACCATCCAAATGTCGCAGAAGAAATTTAGACTCATCAGACCAGACAACGTTTTTCCAATCTTCTATTGTCCAATTTTGGTGAGCCTGTGTGAATTGTAGCCTTAGTTTCCTGTTCTTAGCTGTCAGGAGTGGCACCAGGTGTGGTCTTCTGCTGCTGTAGCCCATCCGCCTCAAGGTTCGACGTGTTGTGCGTTCAGAGATGCTCTTCTGCATAGCTCGGTTGTAACGAGTGGTTATTTGAGTTACTGTAGCCTTTCTATCAGCTCGAACCAGTCTGGCCATTCTGCTCTGACCTCTGGCATCAACAAGGCACTTGCCCCCACAGAACTGCTGCTCACTGGATATTTTTTCTTTTTCTGACCATTCTCTGTAAACCCTAGAGATGGTTGTGCATGAAAATCCCAATAGATCATACTCAGATCAGCCTGTCTGGCACCAACAACCATGCCACGTTCAAAGTCACTTAAATCACCTTTCTTTCCCATTCTAATGCTCGGTTTGAACTGCACCAGATCGTCTTGACCATGTCTACATGCCTAAATGCATTGAGTTGCTGCCATGTGATTGGCTGATTAGAAATTTGCATTAATGAGCAGTTGGACAGGTGTACCAAATGAAGTGGCTGGTTGGTGTAGTATACCACGATGACTCACAATTTGAGTATTTGTGATAAAACTGCAGATTTGGCTTACTTAGTCATGAGCTTTACATAGAAATTAACAATTGAACATAATTTATAAAAAGTATCTCGCCAAATTGGCTAGTGATAGGTTGGTGGGTGATAATTTCAAACCCTGGTTGTACCTAATGATTATTTTGATCACTGATGATGATCCTGTAATCTGAGGTTTTCTGTAATAAAAATAGACCTAAGTGAGCAATAGCAAATAAAATGAAATGACTAATGATAATGTAATAGTAATTGGTTCAAATAAAATATCAAAACTAAGTAAACACAAGGTTTTTTAACAACAATTTTTAATTATATTATGTAATATAAACTAAGATTATGTACAGTTCAGCACACAAGTTTACCCCCCCAACATCTGAAAATGTTAGTATTTAACAAAAAAAAAAATAAGGGATTGAACAGATTGCAGGTTGTTTTTAATTTATTAAACTGTCTTAAACAAGCTTTATCACATAACAGAAGCCAGAAGTCACAACACAAAATAATAACTGCATTTACAAAAATAACCCAGTTCAAACGTTTACATTCCCTTGCCACTATTTCGATATAATGAAAGTGAATAAGGACTATTAAACATTCAAATGTTGACAGCCCCAGTTCTTCTTTAATTTTGTTAAATGGAAAATGTGAGTCTGGCTAATTCTTTAGAAATTTGCCTTTTGCTTTTCATATGAGACTTAGTAAAGGATGATTCTAATGTATGTACTCTACAGTTCATTAGTGATGAGTTTATGTGACTTTATCTTGGTTTCTTTAGATCCAGCACATATGAAAGCACTGGGAGGTCTGTTGCAGTTAAATACACACAGGGGGAATGGGAGGGAGAATTGGGAACCGACCTGATCACCATTCCCGAAGGACCCAGTGGCACCATCATCATTAACATAGCTGCAATCCTCACCTCGGAAGGCTTCTTCTTGCCAGGGATCAATTGGCAGGGAATTCTGGGACTTGCGTATCCTACTCTGGCTCGGGTTTGTGTCATGATATGCTAGTTGTTTTAGTTGAAAGATATGTATCTGATGTGTAGTAGAAGTAGGTGTAACTGTTTGATTTAGCTTAGCAAATGATGTCAACGAAATGTTGTGTGACAAAGGTGTGGCTCATGACCATAAACATCAGTTGTGATAGTGACTTTAACTGTGTACAAAATGATATATATCAATGAAATGGAGGGTATGTATTTGTTGCAGGTATGCTATTATTTAAGAAAGTATTTACTTTCTGATAGCAGGCAATATCATAGTACATACAGTAATAAATGTGCATACGTGTCAACACTCCCATTTTTACCAGGAGTCTCTGGTATTTCACACTCATCGTCCCGTTTTGCTGTTCTACAAAGAAACTCATGTCATTTGTATGGCCCAAACCTTGTTATATTAATTATCACAATATATTATTCCAAGGTTGTCTAGTTACCAGATCTTGCAAGAAACGCGTCCAACCTATTTCAATGACAACTGTTCATGGTTACAAAGCAGATTTAATAAGAATAAAGCACAGAAGAACAAAAGTTGCAAAATCATTAGGGTTAAAAAAATATATTAATATATGACGTCAACCTGTCAACCTACAACCCAGTTGCGTTGTGTGTAGTTAGTATATGCGGGAAGTTGAAGTTCAAGCATCACTAGCTGCTTTTCCATTAAAGATTTGCACAAAACTTTAGCGCTATTTTCTAAATGTCAACAAAAAACTACTGCTTAAGGATGGCGTTTACATTAACCGATATCATGCGACTAAAACGTAATTTTGTTGTCTCACAAAACCCCTTCAGAATAAACCTAGATGAGAAATTTATCAAATGCATTAAATGGGAAGTACCTAGATTAGATTATTAACTAAAATTAGGAGTATGATAAATCAATACAGGGATATTTTGCCACCCCATTTTCCCCAAGCCCTGTTAAATGTGTGCCCCTGGTTTTATACATAAGTTGTTTAAAGGTTTTGTGGGTTATACTGTACATTCAGTTGTAGAACTTTATGGGGCGGTTTCCCAGACAGGGCTTATCCTAGTCCAAGACCAAAATGCATGTTTGCATGTTTAATATACAAACACCATGTCCTGACTAACTTTAACATATATCGGTGACATTGTCTGAAGATGCACACATGTAGTGTTTTTTGTAAGGTTTGTTTGTAAAAACGTCTTTAATGAACAAATATAAATAAGGCCTAGTCCTGGATTAACCTAAACCCTGTCTGGGAAACTTTCCCCTAAGTGGTGGTTTTCCAGACAGGGCTTAAACCTCTTGCCATTGTTTTGCCTCTAGATGCACACCAGAAATATTTTTGTAAGAACTACTTAAATGTACCAATATAACTAAGGCCTTGTCCTGTCCTAATCTAAACCCTTTCTGGTAAACCAGTGGTTCTTGGCTCCGGTCCTCGGGACCCACTGCTCT
Organism: Misgurnus anguillicaudatus; assembly: GCF_027580225.2. Lineage (NCBI taxonomy): Eukaryota > Metazoa > Chordata > Actinopteri > Cypriniformes > Cobitidae > Misgurnus > Misgurnus anguillicaudatus. The sequence goes on along the minus strand of NC_073360.2, from coordinate 1,772,211 downwards.
GCACATTTTGGATGTCTCCCTTATTAGACACACCTGATTCAGATCATCAGCTCGTTAGGATAGATTCCATGAACTGAACTGAGTGTGTCAGATGTGAGAGATATCCGGGATGTGCGGAGCGGTGGGTCCCGGGGACTGGAGTTGAGAGCCACTGTGGTAAACCATCCCTAAAGGTTGAGGTTCAAACTGTATAGATCATTGCAGAATGTCAAATGATGTCATTAAATTTCTAATGAGATGACATTTCCTCTTTCCCCATCTCAGCCTGACCCCTCAGTAGTGCCCTTCTTCAACTCCGTTGTGCTTCAGACTGGCATTCCAGATGTGTTTTCTCTTCAGATGTGTGGAGCAGGAGTCTCTGCCAGCAATACAGCAGCTGACCCAGCCGGTGGCAGCCTGGTGTGTATCAAACCCGTTAGCCTTGCACTGATCTACAATATACACCTGCTACCATCTAGAACAGGAGAACCGGTGTACAATGAACCGGTGGGGTTGTGATCTAGCCACAAATAGACCGTATGAAATACAGTATAGGCCTATCTTCTTTATAGTTTTGGTTCAGTATTGCAAGAAAACGGTCCGACTGACACTGTAATGGTAAAATCATAAACCCCCCTTATCAAAATATAATCATAAGGGGTTACAAAGGATACGTGTAGGTATAAATGCCTCGGCAAATCAATTGTGATCAGGTAACTCAACTCTGATTTAAATAACACATGTAAACAGAGCCAAGGAAAATAAGAAAATGAATTTAATCATATCTGATGCTGTCGATAGTCAGGCTCCCCACTCTTTTAAATCAGATCATTTTAAAGCTCTCACCGCTACTCAAGAAACTTCATAGCTCAGTGCGAGTCTGTGTTTTACACCTACTGCATCTCCTATAGGACATTGTGTCTCATTAGTGAGAAGTTAATTGAGCTAAAGAGAGCCCCCTACTGCTGACACGGTCTGTAACCAATACTGAACTGCTGGAGGAGGAGATGCTGCTTCACCCCACTGAGAGGACCAGATGGAAAGTGAAGTGGAGAGGAGTGTGTTCCGTCTCCATTGCTAAACAATGTCAGAAGCATTGGTGAAATATTTAACTAGACTCGTGGATGTTGTTTGTTGAGTTTTGATATTTCTTTAGCATGAATATTTAATATATATCATGGAAGCCACTTTTAAACTGATAATTAAATCCAAAAAAAGACTCCAAATAGGGAGGTTTTCATGACAGATTTGCACAAAACTTTTGCACAAAAATATTTTCTGAATATGATTATGGGCTTCTATTAAGTGATAATACTAAATGACATTTTTTCACTCTCACAAAAAGTCATTCCAAAATTAGATTGGGTCTCATTCACTAAGCATGCGTACGCATGTATTTGTTCGTGAAATATGCATTCGGACGTTTTAACTAACAAATCATAAATCAACTTTCATACTTGAATTTCTTCTGGATGTATGCAGTAACGTAGGAGCAACTTAGACCACACGTACGCAATAATGATTATGAACAAGGAAAAAGAACCCTATAATATCGGTGTTATATATTTTATCTATTTTTTTCCTTGTTCATGATTATTGCGTATACGTCTAAGTTGTTCTTGTTTTGCATACATTTAAAATAAATTTTAGTATGAAAGTTTTTGTTGAATCATGATTTGTAGGTTAAAACGTCTGTTACGCACATTTTACGAACAAATTTGTGTGGACGCATTCTTCGTGAATGAAACCCATTGTTTTCATTGCAATATTTTGCGAGCTTAAAAACTTTTTGCAAAATTGACAGTTAATTCGCAGTTTTAGTTTGTGCAACTAAAGATACTGTTCACTAATCTCTCTTTAAGGTTCACTAATCTCTCTGTAAGGTAACTAGTTAAGCAAAATGCACCAGCCAAACAGATTCAGTCTGATTCAGTCCATCAGACTTTCCCGTGATACTTCAGACAGGATAAACTGTAAAGAGAGCTCTAATTGTTATTGCTTTAGATTGCTTTTCTGTAACATGTGCAATAGAAAACATATTGGAATATGTTGTTCTTTATTAAAGAAAAAAGCTAGCTACTGCTGCACTGCTGATTTTTTACCACCTTTAACAATATTTGGTTAATACTCAACACTCAGTCTGCATTTAAATATATTTGTGTACATGTGGAACAGATTTATTTCATTTAAAACAAAGTGAACAACTGTTTAAATTGACACCTTAGGAGCTTCTTACTATATAGAAAATGTTTGTTTCTTTGTTCTTTGTTTCAGATCATGGGAGGGGTTGAGCCAACCCTGCACCGGGGTTCAGTTTGGTACACCCCTGTCATAGAAGAGTGGTACTACCAAGTGGAAGTTTTGAAGCTTGAAATTGATGACCAAAACTTAAATCTAGACTGCAAAGAGGTATAAGAGACAAACCAAAGCAAATTCTCTTTTATATAGAAACTCTGCTATACACAATGAACCCAATCCAGATGAGAAAATCTAAACGTGTAGCTCATCCTTTTACAAACCAAAACAGTGATTATTTGATCTTGTTAAAACTGTAAATCTGGTGAATGGAATTGCTCCAAGGATTCGTTAAATTGAAGATGGCTGGTAGAGAAACTACAGCTTTCAATAAGATACACGAAAGAGATGAGCATGTAGTAATGTTGTTTATAAATCCTTAAAAGAGGAGCAATTGTTGCAGGTAAAGCAGTTGGATGAGGCCTTGACCGATTGTCTCTCGTTTTTTTTTTTCTTGCAGTACAACTCGGATAAAGCTATTGTAGATAGTGGGACGACTCTACTTCGACTGCCTGAAAATGTTTTTAGTGCTGTGGTGGAGGCCATTATGAAAGCATCGTTGGTATGACCTTCCCAATTACACATTATTAAGCTCTGATATACAGGCTTGGTGCATGCAATAACAGTTATAATACAGACATGGGCAGAAATGTCATCAAAAAGTGGGGCGGGGACAATAAACATAACATTTCAGATGTTTGGAAGGGAATATAAATAATACAGCCAAAATGTGGACTTGTTAAGGATATGTGTTCACACTGAAACTTTAAGAAGGAGGATAATGGCATAGTAGGCTTTCCTCTTTGTTTAACGAAAAGCTGACTAAATTAACCAAAATATTTTTCTTCAGAACCATTTATTTATAGTGTTTTTAAAGTTATTTACAGTACAATCAAGCCCCCAAAATACAATGAAATTGTATTAACAGACTGTATTAACTACATAATGATATATTGATAACTGTGGAATGCAAGGAATGAGAGACACATCAATTATTAAAAAAATAATCTTTATTGAACAATCAAACATGACAACCTATTCTAATACAGTGATTCTCAACTAGTACGCATCGGGGCGCCATCTGGTGGGCCACGTAGGCAGTGGTAGACTATTGACATATGATTTTTTTTATTTATTCAATTGACAAATCTTCTGATTTTCGCATCAAATTGTTCTTTGAACTCGTATTTGTATTTGAATAAAAACACTAATTTAAAGCACTATTCAGGCAGGGTTAGTTTTATTAGGGGTTTATGAGGGGAGTAATGTAACTTTACCACAGGACATCTGGTAAAAGGTAGAAGTCATTGAGCATTTGGACAGGACTAAAATCACCAAGAATCTCTGATAAAAATTACTTTACCCCACCTCTTTATGTAAAACTAATCCTGTCCGAAAAGGGCTTAAAATGCATGATCTAATTCTTTGCGTGTGTACAAGTAGAAATCACTTTTAATTGTTTTAGTTTTGCCTTAATTTATTGTGACCATGTAAATGTGACCATTTCAATCAAATTCCAACAAAAGCGAGTCAGGAGTGACATAAGGTGTAATTAAAATTAATCAAGATTAATCAATCAAATATTAATTTCTGAACTATTCCTAAAATACAGGTAAAATATTAGCATTGTGTTAATGAAAAATGAATTTGAACTTGTTTTCTTTGTGGTATGCAAGATCTGAATATTCTTTGTTATTTTTTTTGGCGCCTTTATTTGTTTAAAATTTTCTGTTATTCTGCGTTAATACTATCAAATTTGGTAATGTGGTCTTTGGAATGCTTTAAAGCAGTGGTCTTCATTTTTTTTAATGAGAGCCACACTGATAGGTCAGAGTCAAAAGGAGAGCCGCCTTTACCGCAAAGTATCAAAAGTATCAGTATCAATCTGTTGCAATGCAATAAATATGAGGGCGAATCATTCTTTATCATTTACCAGTCAAATTTGTAACTGAGACAAGATGATTTTAATGATAAGCATTCTTATATTATGCATATGCAGTGCCCCCTGAACCAATAGGGGGCCACCTTTCTCATATTTTCATGTGGTGCTGCACTGAACGATTGGAAAAGTTTGAGAACCCCTAGTTTACAACAAAACCAATATCAACACATTGAAAAAGGGAATAATAGGTGCTCTTTAAGCAACTGGGCATAAACATGCATTGACCACATGAGCTAAACTCATCTGATCATACTCATCTCATTACATTTGTCTTTTACTTTGAAACCCTGTGTTTTTGACTAGATCGAGAACTTCTCAACCGGATTCTTTGATGGTACCAAGCTGGCATGCTGGGCAAAAGGAGAATCACCGTGGAGATTTTTTCCTAAAATCTCAATCTACCTCAGAGCAATGAACACCAGCCAGTCCTTTCGCATCACCATTCTCCCACAGGTAAGGATCAGCCAATGTAGACCCACATAAGAAACCTAGATAAAAACACAGAACTTCCATATTAGAGAACATTGGGTCTACAGTCACCCACTAAATTGTCCTTTACTGATGGCTGTGGTCTTAAAGGTGTAATTCACCCCCAAATTTGAAATGTTTCATCATTTACTCAACTGACTTTATAGTGTGTGTTACTGTTAAGGCCCAAGTATACTTCGTTTTTACGCATACAAGAGCATACATTCGGGCACACAGCCTTTCCAAATTATTTTGAACTTTATTTGAATCATACGCGTACACAGGCAAACAAATTGCAATACCTTAATTGGCTTACATACTGCAAAAAAAACTTATTCTCAAAGGTTACAAAAACCTGGCGGTCCACAAACAGTATGCATGTATGATTCTGATAACGAAATTTACAGCGCACGCACTGTACAATGTCCCTCGTGCACATGCAAAAAGTGAATTTTTACTAGGCCTTTAGTGACTAAATAACATGCTAAGACCTGTGTATACCTCACTTTTTACGTGTACGCGAGGGTCAGCACACGTATGACGGAAATTTCGTCATCAGAATGGTACACGTGTACTGTATGCGCACTGCCGGATTTAGTAAATGCATGTACTTTGTCGAACGCCTGTGTACGTGTATGAGACAATTGCAGTATACTTTGTGAGGCTGTGTGTTCGACTGCAGATTATCAGTTAACAATGACTGACTAACACAAAGCTATGTGTGACTTCAGCAGACTCTAAATAAGAGGAGACAAGACGTATGGACAATTTATGGATGGGTTCAAATAACATACAGTGCTACAGGACTGCCCATCATTTGTGATTCCCTTTATTTTATGTTAAGCAAGCATGGATTTATAATTCCAGTATTAAAAACTATATTGCATCTATTTAAATGCAGTATGACACATTTTGTTATATTTTTAAAGTACATTTTATTTATTGTGTTTTAAAAAAAATCAAGTAAAACCTTCGGGTTACGCATTAGACTTGCTAACCATTAGCCCCCAACTGCCCCGTGATTTATTTTGTTAATAAAATGAAGATGATGTACTGTTCTCACAAAATGTTGCCTCTGCAGCTGTACGTGCAGCCAGTCACAGACATCGGTGGCACATTGGACTGTTTCCGTTTCGGGATCTCCCTTTCAACCAACGGTTTGGTCATTGGAGCCACTGTGATGGAGGGTTTTTACGTCATCTTTGATCGTGAACAAAAGAGAGTGGGCTTTGCTGTTAGCACTTGTGCAGGTAGAAGGATTCAACCTGTCCATGCTGATATTTAGTAACTTTAATCCTTTATTAGTAACAGCACAGCTGTGAATATTTGTATATGTGCTAAAGAAATACTTGTTGGTCCGTATGTGCAAAGGCTACCATATCTCTCCCTAAAATCATAGCAAATCATAGTTCACAGCTGAAGCCTGGCTTGCAATTGATTCTCTTTAAAGGTCTGCCCAGTTCTTCCAGGCCCCAGATATCCATCATCTGTAAACACAAAATAGGTTTTGACCATAACTGTCTTCATTATGGTTTATTTGTAATGACCCCTCCTCATCTCCCTCCAACAGAAAACAGCGGTGTACCACTGTCTGAGATCGCTGGGCCTTTCCTAGCTGACAGCGTGACATCAGACTGCACAAGTGGTGTGTCTCTCAGAGAGCCAGTGATGTGGGTGTTAGCGTATACTCTGATGGGAACATGTGCCCTGGTGCTGGTCATACTTATCATACTGCTTATAGTACCCTGTCGAGGGCACAGAGATGGCGAGATCACGGACGAGTCGTCGCTTGTGCGCCATCGCATCAAGTGACGTCAGGAGTCTGAAGAGACCTAAGGAAAAATACCAGGTGTAAATATACTGCACTGAAGCCTGGAGGAGATCACAAATGCCTGATTTGGACATCAGATTATTATTTCATTTAGACTTTTTAGAAAGGACAAGAACTGAACTACTGAAAGATGAAGAAATCAGGAGTATGCATTTCACCTTATCGCTTTCTCTTTTAAAAACATATTACATTGAAATATAAACAAATATATATCTGGTGTTGAATGTGAGTATAGAGTGCAGAAGACATCCTAATATAGATGTTTCTTTAATCTTAAATATTTTGATTTTGTTAATAAAACTACTGATAATAGGCTAAAGGTTTGCTATCTCAGGTGCCTTTTACAGTGGACCCAAAAAAGTATCTGGACACATTTAAAAGAAAAATTTTCTCTAAAATTATAATGTCATGACTTTTTATCTTGGTTTAAACATTGGGGGGGGGGGGTTAAAGTGTCAATTGCAAATGTTTTTATTTATCATTATATAAATTGGAGTGATTGTAATTCCAAGTTCAGATTTTATTTAAAACTGAACTGAAACTGTGCCCCTGGCAGAACAACAAAGTAATTTATAAAGTATTTATGGTTGGTTAAAAGACAACTATTCAATTCATTAATAAAGCACCCGAAAGAATCTGCAAAAGGTGTGTGTGTCTTGCTGATCATTTTCCAATTGAACCAATAGTTTTAGTGAAAAGCAGTGTAATAACTAGCAGGTTTATAGTCAAATGCGATAGTGTGGTAAGACATAAAGATAATAGAAGGATATCCACTTGTCAAGTCATGACGTAAGGCAGTGGTGACCAACCCTGTTTCTGGAGATCTACTGTCCTGCAGAGTTCAGCTCCAACCCCAATCTAACACACCTGAACCTGGCAGTCAAGCATTTCAGGGCTACCTTAAAATTAGAGCCAAGTGTGTTGAAGCTGGGTTGGAATTAAAATATGGAATACTGGCTGTTTCTCAATGTCAAGAATACTTCCTTGGCAGGACTAGTCTTTCCAAGTCACTTCCTACAGAGTCTAGATGAGGCTCCTCTTTAGAATTTGGGGAACACGTAAATGGAACAGGCTAGCAAGTGCACGTCATTATGTCAGTTAAAAGGTGCTTTCAACGCTGCGCGCATAGGATTGTGGGTTATTTCAGAGCGGAAAGGTTACACATATGCATCCTTTCCTGTATATGGGATATTTTTCGAACGAAAGGACTCAGGCCTTGGTTGACATCCTCGACATTGGAACAGTCCTTCGACGGATGTCGATGACGTAGCATCCTCGAAATTCTGGCTTCCGAGGATACTTCCTTGACATTGAGAAACAGCCTCTGTTTCTGGTTCAGCTCATTTCAATAGAGGATATTATTTAAACAGCAGTTTATGAGCACTATTCATATTACACATTACCGTGAACATTTTATAAACTCGCAGTGTACACTGCCATCTCCAGGCTCACTGAATCACCAACAGCAATGTATATGTCTATGAGTCTATGCCTTTGTCATCGTGGATTTTGTTATGGAGATAAAAATTAAGATCGGGTGGTTTTGCACTGTTATTTCCTTGTGGCATTTCAGATCGGTTGGACCCGGAAGCGATGCATGACCTCATACTAACAAGTGGATTATTTTTGGACATATTTCACTAATGTTTAATCACCTTAAAAGTGCCTCCATTTTGAACTACATCTGTTGTTTTATCATTTAAATCTAATCTAAGCTTATTTTGTAATATTTGGGAAGTGTGTTTGTGCAGTCTTTAAAATAAATGTAAGTTGATTTAACCCTATTTAAAATACCCAAATACCCTTTGGGGTAACCGCAATGCAATCCCTACCCACTTACCCTAACCCCAACCATCACAACTTGACCATAACCCTTACCCTAAACCCATTCATAACCCAATTCTAACCCAAGCCTTAACCCTCAAACAGCCCTTTAAAGCTGTGCCAACCGTTAAATCAAAAATGAAATTGATATAGAAATAAATAGTCAAAGAGCCTAAGTTCTTATCACAAACTGGCGCTCTTTTTAAATATGCTCATATATTCAGACCAGGAAGTATTTCAGATTGCTATTGAATACCAGCTTTGTTGGTTGCCACCAGATGGTGTAGTTACAACATCAGAATGGGACAAGTATGGGATGCTAAGCAGTCAATATGCAGTGTCCAAAATAGCCTCCGCTTATATGGTAAGATGAACTATTAAGGTGTCAACTATTTTTGGCTTTTTTATAGGAGAGTATGTACAAGAAGTACAGACAAGAGTAGGGGGTGGGACATGGAATTGGGACATAACCCAGGCTGGTCTCAGGTTCCTAGCCTAAAAGTCCATGAATTGTGTATGTGAGAGAATTTTTTACCGTTGGATTTTATTTACAGTCAGGGTCTGAATATATTGATGATTATGTAACCCTATTAGACCGCTAATGTCAGCAGCGACACACTTTACCAAGCTCTATTAATTTGACCATCCATAACTCTTCATATTTGCAATATCAAAAAAAAATTGACTTGCTCCTGAAAGTAGACACTTTTTCGCAATATATGTTTTTTATTACGGTAATTTCTTGTTTTCTGTGGTGTTCGGGTCCACTGGACCCGGGGTTAATAAGAGTGTAAAAATTGAATGTGCTATGTAACTTCACTCTGTTTTTGTCCTATCTGGGACTCCTGTGAGTGCATGAGTGTGTTTGTATATATATGTCTGTACATATGTGATGGATGAATGTCAGAGTTTTGTCCTTCTGCTCTTGCTGTAATGGTGCAAGGATACAAATATATCAAGCATGAACATTTGTCTGTACCCACTGTCCCAAACACTTTCTACATTTTACCATTATCTCTCTTACAAAAAATCCATAGTTTTATTGTAGTAAAAGTGTAGTAATCATGGTTATTTGGTATATTGATTACCATTTGTAAACCATGGGTTTACCACAAACCCTATGGTGTGTGTGTGTGTGTGTGTGTGTGTACCTGGTATTTATCACATTGTGGAGACAAAATGTCCCACAAAGATATGTGTGTGGGAGAGAGAGAGAGAGAGAGTGAATAATAGAGAAAGTAAAATATTATCCATGTGATTTCATCATTCTAATATGTGGCCAGTAGCAACACATTGCAATGTGTGTGGACATAAGATGGACACAGTATATGTGTATAAAATGCAAGAAATGCATACACAACACAGCTACACAGTAAAAATGTGCTTCTTATGTGTTGTGTAGGCTGGCATGAACAGGTTATGTGTTCAGTGTGGATGATGTCTTATGATACGGCATCTGTTCAGTTGGGGCCTGTGCTGTGTAGACTGGCACAAATGTGTACAATTTCAAAAAGTTCAAAGAATTAAACATCAACAGTGATGAAAAACTTTGTTTCATTTATACTTATTTAAGATAAACATGTTTCCCCCAATATCTGGATCAGAATAGAATTTTCTTCTTTTATTTCATATTACTACAAAAACAAATAGCACTTTAGTTTATAAATGGTCCTCTACCAGTGGTAAATGACAAATATTAACCATAAATTCTGTCTATGTTACTTGCAATAAGGCTAAAGTAAACATCTGTAAACAATCTTACATAAATTTGAATGACTGCATTGGTTTAAGATAATAATAATAATGCTCTGGGTCCACTAGACCCACAAACATCGTCTAAGTAACAAAAATATGAACACCACACAAGGGTTAATTGCTAAAACATTAAACACCACGTCTAAAGAGGATTTTTCACAATAGGATCTGGCAACAATGTGAATGCTGCACCCCGCGGTCGTGGTCAATCTCCTTCATTTTACCCTAAACTATACAGTAAACTGTAAAACCTTAATTATATAAACGGATGCCAACGTCATTTTATAAGACTAATGCTGCATTCCAGGCAGGTTTTTGAGCCCGTGAATTACGACTTCAAAACCACGACTCACGACTCTATACGTTCCAGGCAGCCTGTAACCCGTGTTTTTACAACCTTCTACCTGTGAAAGTGCACTGGAACGGCAGTCAAACCCGTGACTTCCCACCCGTGAACTCGTTCTAGATCGATGTACTCCCAGTTCAGAGTCGTGACTCGTGGTTTTGAAGTCGTAATTTACGAGTTACAGGTTGCCTGAAACGCAGCATAATAAGTCATTTAGAGAACTTCAAATTTTGTGACCTCATAGCTGGCTATGGCCATGCTCTTATTCACCTTTTCTTTCTTTTTTTTTATGTAAGCACATCTTTTTTTACAATTTTAAGACCTCTTATTCACCTTATTTTTCACGACAACAAAGGCGGCGCCATTGCGCTCATTTTGTCAACGTACTTCCGGCTGCATAAAGATGCAGCTGAGGCAGTGACTGAAGGCAACGCGTTAAACTTAAAAAGCTCACTCAAATGCCCTTATGTTTGTTTCTTACCAATTTTAATGGACGGGAAACTGACTGAGGAACACCCTTATCCCGAATAATGGTTCGGCTATGATGTTCTGGTAACTTAAAGCCACTCCGGGTGTTGAAAAGGTGGTCAGTTTCAGGTAAGCTAACTTAGCTAACGTTAACTATGTGATTGTTCGCCTAACATTAGATTTGTGAAGTCCGTTCTATGAATCACTTATTCACTATTATTCACTTAAGATCAGTAACATTAGTTGATAAAATGCAACAACGAGATATTATAGTACATTACATTCTTACAGTAGCCCACGTGATTCCTACAAGTTACCGAGATTTCAGATGCTAGAATGTCAGTTAATTTCTCATTCAGATATTGATAATGACCTATTAAACGACATATTATTTAACACTGATGTTAGAGGTTGTGTGTATAACGTTACTGTCTCTTTTTAGTGCATCTCTCTCTCTCTCTCTCTCACACACTGTTGTTTAAGTATGGGTGCCATTTATATGTTTATTCTCATGATGCAAGTTTATTTTAAATGCTAACATAAACATGTTTATGATTATTTTATTTTCACAGATGCATTGATGTGTAGTGATGCAGTGGACAACTGTGAAGATGATACACTCAACATGTTCCTAAACTGTGATGCAGAAACACAATGGGAGGATCCATCCGTCTCTGACCACAACTACACTTTAAAATCACAACTTAACTTGAAGCAACCTACATCTGATATGGGAAAACAATGGTGCGGTTTCTCAGACAGGGCTTATCCTGATCCCAGGCAAACATGCATATTTGAGCTGCCTACAATAATTTAAAAACACCTTGTACTGACATACCTCAACATATATGAGTGTCATTGTTTTGTCACAAGATGTGTCTTGTTTTTTTGTAGGGTTTGTTTGTAAAAACTAAAATGTCGTAAAACAAATAAGGCAGAGTCCTGTAAACCCTGTCCGAGAAACTGCTCCAATGTGTTGAGCTGCACAAATGTAGCCTACATATCTCTGCTGAGAAACAACCATCTTCATCAGCTTTACACAGGGTTGATATCGCATGCATTACATTCAGTGGGTGGAGTAAGGCTCTGACCAGGGGTTCAGTTATGCTTTAAGTTCACGGTTTCAATGATCTGTCGTTATTTTTGCTTTACTGAAGCTGCTGGTGTGTAAAACGTGTTCTTTACCTTATAAATAATGCTAATAATTATAATACAAGCTTTGGTCAAGCATTGTTGACCCAGTCTTATTTGAGGCAGAATGTACATAGAAAAGATGCATTGTTGTTGTTCACCATTTTTAAAT
>NC_073360.2:225000-255000 GCF_027580225.2 Misgurnus anguillicaudatus | reverse complement strand
TATTATTGTTATTAACTTTAATATATAGGCTGGAAGTACGGAATCAAGTTGGAACAGGTTCCAAAATGATTCATCTTGTTTTCATTTTTTAAATCACAAAAACCTGCAATTTTAAAAGGGGTGTGTAGACTTTTTATATCCACTGTATATACATTGGAGAACACTTTGCACATTTGGACTTTTAACACGCTTGAACTTTTAGATTGTTTTAATTAGGTTTGGTTTTCTTGTATTCCTTTCTTTTAACAATTTTAAAGGGACACTTCCCTTATTTGCATTAAGCTTTGTATCGTTAGAACCCCAGTCATGTTTTTCAATGGTCATGCATCATTTCCTCAATTGCTGCTGAGACAGGAGAAATACAGATTTCAGTGTTGCACTTCCTTCTTTCAATGATGTAAAAATCATCATTTTGCATTATTGAAAGAAGGAAGTCCAATATCTTTGTTGAGGGGGTGAGACTACAAACACCCCTTTTCTCGGTTAAATAGGCACCAAATTCGAAATGTTACATTTCGACTACAAATATGAGAAACTTTCAATAAAGATTAATGTTTCTACGGGTGAAATGCTCCTTTAAGTTCTAATGTGTTGTTCATTGTGATCCTTGTAAATACATTTAATTTAATTTCACTTGTTTGTCATCCTTTTAACATTGTTTTAACCTAACACAATAAGATCTGACATCTTTTAACTATTTGTAACTCAGCTGATATGGCTGATCGTTACACAGTGACCCATCAAGGGGGATTTCTACAAGATGCAATTAACAGGGACAGATTACTCCATTAATGCTGGGTACACACCAAAAGATTTTTTACATCTTATAAGATTTTAAAAATGTGATAGACCACAAGCATGAGGATAAAAAAATCCTAGATTTAACCGTTTTGCTCGTATAGTGTGTGGTGTGCCATTATTTGTCCAAGACAGCACACACCACACACAAACAGATTTTTAACCAGAGTCTCGACTGTGAACACAGGAAATCCCACAAAATCTTGCAAGACTTTAGAATAAGCATGGCGGACGATATGCAGGAAGACATTTCAATGATAGTGCTTGGAATAATTTTTACAAGACATGTTATATAAACTAGAGGTCGACCGATTTATCGTGTTGTTACAGTAACACTTTGTTTACAGTTTTGCGCTGCTCAGCCTGGATTAGAACACAGCGCGTCCGATTCGCGAACTGACTCCTTTGAACGGATTTGTTTGAATGAACGGTTGAAACAACAGATCTGTCCGAACACCAAACCCACAAGACGTCACTGTCAGCACAATCAGTTACTTATAGCGCCTCAGAAATGAGAATGTAAATGTGTTTAGAAAGATTTGCCCTAAATAACAGTCTCAACTAAAAAACAGAGACATTTACTATGTTAGCTTTATGGTGAATAAATAATTTATCAGGTCTACCAAATAAGGATTTTATCCTACAAAGCAATAAAAGCATGGTAAAAAACTGATCAAAGATGATGACAGCAGAGTGTCAGGTAATATCTGTGTCTAATAAATGCATGGTGCAGAGGAGGTTGTAAAACTCTTCAGAAAGACTAGTCATAATTTTTTTTAAATACTTTGACTTAAACAGTGACATTTTTACATTTAGATTATTACGTACATATAGAAAATCGGCCAAACATATTGGCCATCGGCTGCCCTGATTTCTAAATATCGGCATCGGCCAGAGAAAAAGCCATATCGGTCGACCTCTAATATAAACATTCGTGCTGTTGCCACAAATTAACAAGCTGATCCTCAATCTCTGTTGTCCACATCAACTTCACTTTGGCCGTTTCTCAATCCGAAGGCTGTAGCCTGCGGAGGTCACATGTGCAGGCTGCATACGTCATGAAACCTGGTTTATTCAAGTTAACTGAGCATTACATTTGCAAGCCATAAGTATATTACACCAATATACGATAAACTAGGAATAATAGTCAATTTTATAACTGTTAATATTCTGAATATTTTGTCTTGATGTAAATGCGACCTACGGATTGAGAAGCAGCCTTTGTGCTGCGCCATGACCAGTGTTGGGTAAGTTACTCAAAAAAAGTAATTAATTACTAGTTACTAATTACATCTTCAATCATGTAATTAGATTACTTTACAAATTACTTTCTCCAAAAAGTATTTAATTACTTATTACTAATTACTTTCTTAATCCTATTTAGTACATGATACAAGGATAGGCTTGAAATGGCTCGAATAAATAATATATAAAAATACATCAATTATTCTGGTCCCACTTTAGGGTCCAATTCTCTCTATTAACTAACTATTAACTACTTTTGCCTCAATATACTCCAACAACTAATACTAAAGTTATAAATTTTAAGTATTGGTAGAAATGGGGAGGGTTAAGGATGTAGAATAAGGTTTTGCAGAATCAGGCATTAATATGTGCTATTAAGTATTAATAAACAGCCAGCATCTCATTAATATTAATGCTAATAATCAACCAGTTAATAGTGAGAATTGTAAACTTAAACCATGTTAAATCCACTTTTGTATTATAGTATATATAATTTAGAGTCCATACACAGTATCTAGTTACATCAGAAGTAACTGTAATTAGATTACAAGAAAAGTAAGAGTAATCCCTTACTTTACTTTTTCAAAGGAAAAGTAATTTAATTACAGTAACTAATTAATTAGTAACTAGTTACACCCAACACTGGCCATGACTGCTTCCGTCTTCCCTCATCTCGCTTTCTGATTGGATATGGTTTCGTTTCGCGTGATAATCTCAATAGCGTGCTCGCGTTTGTCCCCGGGATTCCCCACACACATCAGGATTTCTGTTGTGTATATGTTGAATATTTACGATTCGCGTTCGGCGCTGCTCCGACGTTCTTCCCAGCAGGTTCGGACACTCTTAACACACCTCACACGAAGGGACAATCTGATAAAATAATCTGTAGAACCATCGCAATACTCGGAACATAGCTAGGATTGTCGGAAGAGGGGAAATCGGCCCAAAATCAGCCCGATTATCTTTTGGTGTGTACCCAGCATAAGTGTTACAGTAGCACAGTCATTATTTTGTGTTACAACTTCCCTATTGTCGTTGGTGCAGTGGATTGCACCCACCCCAGTGCCAGGTATAGAAGACTTTTTTAATGCTAAAATCAGTACAGGCCATAAAATATGTCAGAAGACACCATTTACCTAATGTGTAGATTTTTTTTTCTGCAATCAAGTCACCATTATGAAAAGAAAAATTTTCTTAATCTTAACGCTCCTTTTTGGCCAGACATGTTTGTTTTTAGACCGAGATATAAAAGAATGTGCAAAATAAATACACTTTCAAAAAAATCAGTGGCTACTAATATGCCTTTAAATCTCTCTCACGGTTATGTAAACAGATCAGTCTGCGCAGTGCACATGATGTCAAACACACCTCTGTAAGGGGTCGTTCAGGATGTGTTAAACGCGGCTTCATGCATTTATGCTGCTGCACGTATCAAAATGTTTTACAGTAACGCTTAAGCATACTGTACCAAGGTCTTGGTTATTTTTAATTGGTGTTAGCTTGTGCAATAACTAACTTTTAAGATTAAAAACAATTCTTCCAGGGGAGGGAAACCCATGAGCCCTGATTGGAGAGATTGTTTGTAGGCCTTGCACATGAAGCCTCAGACTACTGACAGCGCTCTCAGTGGGATATTTTAATTTTATTACCTGCATGTCGAGTCCTGCAGACACTAAGCTCTGAGGTCTGTGCGGGCGAAACATCACAGATGAGCAGATGTTGTCGTGTTTCCGCAGCGTCCTGGTAACTTTCTCTAGCTGCAGGTCTACGATCCTCACGACTCCAGAATCATCAGCCAAAGCGAGAATGCCGCCCCCCTCATTCACAGACAGGGAGTTGATCTCTTCCTCACCTACATTCTGCAGTTCTGTCACAATCGTATTGAGATTCCTGGGGTCGAGTATGCTGACGCTCTGTCCGTGAGAGGCGTACAGCATGCAGGGCGCCAATGCGGAAAACACCACGCATGTAACGTCTTCACGGTTACGCACATGTAGTTTAGACAGTGGTAATCCGCTGTGGTTCCACACAGTCAGTTCACCCGCTTCTGCTCCGGTGGCCAGCAGCTGCTCTGATCCACAGCAAACTCCAGCACAGAGCACAGGTGCAGCGTGACCGCCGAACCATCGGTGTGACATCCTGATCCTGAATACACACACACGAGACATAAGTTAACACTCCAGTCATTGACAGATAAGTCTCTGCCTACCAAACGACAGTCAAACCTGAGGGACACGAAGGGAGTTCCTGAAGAATCTTTAAAAGTTCATTTGCATTTACACAAAAAATCTCTGGCAAACAGAGAATGGGATATCAATGCTTCATCTATGATTACCGTGACATTACCTGATGTGGCTGACTGTTATAAGTTTTGTTCATATTTATTAAGCTTGACACTCCTGCTCACAGTATTAGTGCGATTATATGAGAAAGTCTTTAAAAGGTCGCCATTTGTTTTCTACAGAATAAAAAAACTCTTGTACTGTATATTACAAGTTGAAAACACCACGACCTTGAGTAAATTATAACACATTTGGGGTTTATAAGTAACTTACACGTTAGAAACATGATATCAATAGTAAATTACTTGCTACTGATTCAGATTCGCATTTAAACTGGGATACTGAGATTACAGATTAGATTTATCTGCAGATGTTCATTCAGTGTGTAGCATTCGTGTGCTAATGTCTATAACAAGCATAAATTCACTAATGTGAAGCAATAGTACAGATTGAGCATATGCACACCTTTTGTTGTGTTGTTGTCGTTGTCTTTTTTCATGTTGTTGCAAACATAAACAAAAATTAAGCGCAGCACACATAGATTTGTATAACTTGAGTCACTGAAGAACAATAAACACTAATACATAAATCACGTCACGTAAGATTTGACAAACAACTAGTGACGAGCAAATAACGTATAACAAAATACCTGCTCGAGCCCGTGTTGTGGTGTTGTTTAGAGTCGTATAATCTTGTGCTGTTGTAAGCGCCTATTGATGACGTCACGGGCGTTTTATTCTTCTTCGGTAGTTTTTACTGGCAGTTGCATTACCGCCATCTTCTGGACTGAGGTGTGAACTCTTTGGGATATTAATTATATTACGCTACATTCCCTGCTGCCTTTTCTAGTTATTTCCTTTTTTCAGAGTATTCTCTACATATCAGGAGTATGTTTTCTACATTCTCTACTTCTCCACAATGTGTAACATTATCCAGTTTGATGGTTACCAATACCTATTATTCTTAAACAGCCATTTAAACTTGTGTGCCCTGTTCTTAGTCTTGTGATCATACTTTCCTCTTGCCTACTCAACCCACTGCATTTTTTAACTATTACTACTTTTTGAATGTCTCCCTTTCTTCTCCTGATCCCATGTATCCTGCAACCTTTTGTTTATATTATCTTTAATAATAACTTTAATTTCTGACTTGCTTAATGATACTTGTATTTCTATTTAATCTGCCTTTAGAGCATCATTTGCAAATTTTTCTACCTTTTCGTTTCAAACGTATTTTTACTAAAGGTATGATAACCTTTAGTAAAATGTTGCGGTACTGCCATTGCAACACTAAAATGTGTTATTTTCAAATGCCAGGTAAAAAATAAAGCCTTTAAATTATAATATGCTTTCAAAAAATATATAATATTTTAATAATGTATATTAAACATAAACATCAAATCAATCACATGAATTAACGATTTAATGAATTTTGTATCACAGCTTATACCTTGGACGGTATCACACAACATTTTAGTGGTTTTGAAACCTTGACTGTTTAAAACCTCGGTATAGCCTACCTTGAAACCAGTAACCTAGAGCCTACTCAGGTGAAAATCGATTCGGTGAGATCAATTATAGTAACGCGCAGCATTTTAATGTCAGTAACTGTAACAACATTATAAAGGGGGAACAGTCATTTATTTGATTACTCGTTACTGAAGAAAATTACGCTGTTAGTAACGCTGATTACTTATAACTTCCCATCACTGTTGGTCACTGATGCTGCAGCCAACATGATAACATGTGTACAATCATTAAATGTTAGACATGCAATATGCATTGCACATGCACTTAAAGGCGGAGTCCACGATGTTTGAAAAAACGCTTTGGAAACGGAGACGGGCCGACTACCAAAACACACTTATAGCCAATCAAATCAAATCAAACGCCGGGTTGCATATGTGTGGGGCGGGTCTATCAACAGAAGGTCCAGATTCTATTGGGGTAGGGGCGTGTTTGTTTGGGTGATTTCAAATATCAACATTGGCTTTCAAACGTCATGGACTCTGCTTTTAATTTTATTGTAAGTCTTTTTGATGGCATTAGTAGCTTTAAGAAAATTCTGTCTAAATGTGGGAGACTTGTTACATATTTCCGAACCAGCACTACAAGAGAGGCTGGCCCAAGTACAGGAACAGATAGACCAGGGGTCTCAAACTCAAATTGGCTTGGGGCCATTTCTGAGATTGACATTTAATCGGAGGGCCGCAGAGCTATTTTAAGGTTAAAAAAGTACAATATTTCTGTAGATTGACTGATAAAATTCTATTATTTAATGTTTAATAAAAGCTGTGTTTTTTTTAAATATACATTATTTTATGTAAGTAATTTCTTAACCTTCTCTTTATAAAAAATTACCATCAGTAAGTGTTTGTGTTTTGATTTATTTTGGATTGTTTACAGTCATAGTATTGACTTTATTATGTTCCATCTTTGTTATTCCACAGTTTTAATGAATTTGCTATTATATGTGGAAAAATATGAATAAGTGAAAGTGATCCTAAAACTTCTGAATGGGTAGTCAATGTTAAGCTAGTTAAACAGAATAAAATATATAATACTGCTAGGTGTAATTGCATAGCTACATAATAATATATTATACTTCATTAATATATAGCAGTATACATACTTTTATCCTCTGTATGTTTCTCCTCATCTTTCCTCTTTTAATCTGGGCACTTTGATGGCAATTTTTCTTATCTGTAGTTTATGTGTTGCATTTCATCTACGGCTCTGCCTCATATTATGCGGTGTCTCCATTAGAAGCTGTGGCTTCTTGATGTGAGCCCCACCGCAGCTCTTCTCTGAGTAACAGCTTATATTCACCCGGAAGTAACAAATCTTCTCTGTGTAATGGGGTGACCCTTTTTATTATTGGGATTTTCTTTTTCGTT
The DNA here is from genome assembly GCF_027580225.2 of Misgurnus anguillicaudatus. Classification (NCBI taxonomy): domain Eukaryota; kingdom Metazoa; phylum Chordata; class Actinopteri; order Cypriniformes; family Cobitidae; genus Misgurnus; species Misgurnus anguillicaudatus. The sequence continues at coordinate 247,779 of NC_073360.2, read as the reverse complement.
CTTGGTGGATGGAGTTGGGGCGGAAGTTGAGCTCACGGCCCCTTTAAAACCGCGGAGTTTTCCTCCCATTTCCGTTTATCCTCTGGCATGGTATGCGGGTTGCGTTCGTTTGTGTCGCAATAATTATTTATTATGCGTTAAGCATTGAGCGCTGATTCAGTGGCGTAGACCTGCAGGGGGAAATTCCCTTTACCTCTCGGCTTGGGCCTGTGGATGCATTTGGGGATGCATTTAAATACCTTTGTTTATGTATATAGAATTTAGCCTGTAATATGAATAAATTAACAATGTACTCAAGATCTTTGTTTGCATTGTTTTCATAGTGTACAATGATATCCTTTAAAGAAAAAAATATTTATCCTTTACTTTGCTAAAAATATAGGTTGCCAATTCTTTCCAAAAAACTTGGGATATGTTACAATAAAAAAATTAATGTGTTAACACTTCTTTCTCAATTTTTTACAAAAGGAACATAAATCATCAATATCAGAATATTTTGAAATTATTGACTTATAAAAAAGAGAGGTCCCGCACACTATCCACTTGCAAAAAATAGAAAAGATTTATTGCAACGTTTCGATCTTTCGATCTTCTTCAGGCATCAAAACATCTATTACATACATTTGTCACTTCCGTGTATTTAAAAAGATTATCTTGACCAATCACATTGTAAAAATGTATTTCTTTAGTTTTGTTATTGATACAATATTTAAAGGGAATTAACCAAGCTGTTTTCCAATTAATATTCTCGATAATAGAGTTCCAAAAGAATTTTCCTCTGGGTATTAATTCATTTTGATTTTGGAATATAGTGCAGATATGTTTGTTATTGCATTTTTTATCAGTCAGTGCAAGACCATTTAACATTAATTTGGGTTTTATCGTCACTTTAGAGTTATAAAGAACATGACCTTTAATAAGATGAATAAGAGTAAGAGGAATAGCTTTACAGACTGAATTAAGTTCCTTGAAATGCACAGGGAAATTGTGGATTTGCATAAATTGTTCATAATTATCAAACATATTCATAAGATGATTGATATCCCTTTTAAACCAATTTCTTAAAAATAAAGATTTATTGCCAGTTGTTATGTTGGCATTATTCCAGATGAAGGACGTGAGGAGAGAAATTATGTGAATAGCATATCTTCCAGGCTAACAGCACTTGCTGGTGGAATTTGGATAACTTAAGAGGAATTTTGGAAATATTGAAGTCACAGGTTAATAGAAAATCTAACCCACCTATTTTGTTAAAGAGACTGTGTGGGATGTGGTTCCAAAAGGAGTTACGATTAATCAAACATTTTTTAATCCAACTGATTTTAAAAGTTCTATTAACATCTTCAAAATAAAGTACTTCCAAGCCTCCTTCAGCTTTCTTATTAGTTAGCACCCTTTTCTTTAGTTTTTGAGATTTGTTTTTCCAAATAAAAGAATAAAACAAATTATTTATATCTTTACAAAAAGAGTCTTTAACATACAAAGATAGGGAGGGATAAACAAACCGAGATAATCCTTCTGCTTTAGATAAAAGAACACGACCATAAACAGAAATATCACGTTGTAACCAACAGTTTAATACAGTTTTTGCTTTTTTTATCTAAATGAGAAGTTTAAGTTTTGTCTTTCATTAACATCTTTTGTTACATGAATTCCTAGGTATTTGACAGAGGGTTTCACAGGAATATTATTAAAAACGTTATCATTTAAATTATGTAAAGGGAGAATTTCACATTTGGATAAGTTTAGCGTTAAACCAGAAGCCTTAGAGAAAATATTGATGAAGGAGACAGCATTGGGGACAGATGATAAGTTCTTTAAAAATAAGGTTGTGTCATCTGCCAATTGCGATATTTTAATTTCTTTTCCAAAAATTTGGAGACCAGTATACTAGGGGCGTCCGCGTATGCGCGCCGTCCGCATGACTTCTTTTGCGTAATCATGAGGGTCCGCGGCCGGCCGCGCGGACCGTCCGCGTGCAGCCCAAAATTTGACCGCGCGGACAGTGCGCGTACAGTCCGCGTACAACAGCGCATGCGCGTGAAAATATTTAGACAGGGCACTCCACTATAAACAATTATACAAAGCAAATAGACAGCATTTGCGCACACACTATCGTTTTTCTTCTTTAACTTTTACTTCTTTCAAGAACAGAAAGCCCTGGAGCATGTTTGTTTGATTCCTGTTCTTTGTTGTCTTGTTGTTTGTTCTAAACTGTGTTTGCAATGGTGGATCAGTTACTTTTCTTCACCTATCCTAATGTTTTAATGTACTGTAAATGTTGCCAAATCAGTGCTGCCCTGACAGCCTGTTAGACTAATAATTTGAATAAGAAATCATTTGTATTGCGTATAGTGTTGAATGCGGCCAACCGCGTGTAGCCGCGGGGAGTATACTCGGAAAGCTGCGCGACCGGTTTGAGACCACTGAGATAGACTAATTTTAAAGTTTACTTGCTGGAACAGCACTTATAACATGCTGAAACATCTCCATCAGTTATGAGAAACAGTGGGGGTAACCCTAGTCTCAGCCTCAGACGTCACGCCCACAAACTGTTGGCTGAACGTCTGATGTTTTTCGTACACTTTTCTGGAAACCCTGTGAGAATGTTAAAGTAGTCTTTGATTGGTTGAAAAAAACGGATTTCCAGGAGACGCGAGTGTCGCGATTAGTTTCGGTCCCTGGAAAACAAAGCTCTGACGTTCCATTGAGGAAGAGAATCAGTCGTGTTCACGTGGATAATAATGAGCAGTTATCATGATCAGCTAAACATTGGATTCTCAAAAATATGCAAAGTTCGCGGCATCGACTCTCTAAAAGATGTCCAAGAGTTTTGCTTGAGGCAGTTAGTTGAGTCAAAAAGTTTGGTTCTCCTGAATTGCTTGTATGTGTTAAAAAGTGGAGAGATATGCTTCAAACAGACGTTTAACGGGAGCGTCTCATTGGTGTGGCTGTTGATGAAGTGCACAACGTTGTCCTATGGTGAGTAATGTTGTTTATTTAGATGCTATTCGGTTGCGACTGGTTATTTCAATAACTGACTTGTTGCCAGCCGGCTCGTTATTGTGGGGAGTCCGAAACGTGACGCTAGATGAAACGAACTGTGATTGGTTGTTTGATATGTCGGTCAAACAGCTCGTGGGCGGGCTTTGTCCAGAGAAAGCAGCGAAAAACACCAGACCTTCAGTATTGAAGGTCTGGCTACGCGAGACTACGGTAACCCTGGCCTCTCTAAGGACTGACATTACCCCTCATTAGGGGTGTAACGGTACGTGTATTCGAACCGGACCGTTTTAGTTCAGGGCTTTTGGCACAGTGCACACGTGCACCGAAAGGCCGAATGCATTTTGTGTGCGCCTGTGCGGAACATAATACGTGCGTTTCCGCACGAACATATTAAGTGGCGGAAGTCTCCGCGTTCAGCGCAAGTCTTCTGTCAAACATATAACATAATTCGGCCCGCAGAAAGATTTTTATTTACTTAGTTGTATATCCGTTTGATTATTGATGTAAACGTTTACGTGTCGTATCTAAGAGCGCATGTTAAATGCGTGTCAATGCGCTGCTTTGTTCTTTCTAAAGTGCGTGAGAGGATGCACGTCTTTCGTTGCTACGCATTCATGAGACGCGCTTTCTGTGACAGCAAGAATAAGGAATGCGTGATCAGATTTTTCATCTGCATATCACGTCAATCATATCATTGTCACAATGCGATCAGCTGGTCGGGACAGAGAAGAGCTGTAACCCGGGCTTACTCAGCTGTTACTCAGCTGCGGAGGGGTTCGTAAGTAAAGTCACAGCTTACATTGATGACACAAGCAAAGATTAGGAGAAACGTGCAAAAGATCAAAGATGGCTATGTATGCAGCTCACTAATCTCAAAATGAGTGTATAATAAGTATATCATCATGTTGCTTGCTATGCAGTTACACATAGAGCAGTAATATTATTTTTATACAGAGATGGTACATAGCCAATTCAATTCTGTGAGTTAAACAATCCAAAATAAATCAAAACAGAGAATTTTTAGTGGCAAAAATGTAGGCTAATAGTTCATAAATGTATTCAGGAATTGAATTTGTTAGTTCAAGGTTTTAGTAGAAAAAGGTTAAGATAAGAGTTACCTTCTGTTATAAAATAATGTAAAAAAAATAACTTTGCAGTAGTATTTTATTTATTATTTTTTCATTTTATATATATTTTATCTGTTATATTTTAATAAAGTGTTTAAAAAAGTGTAAACAAATTGTAAAAAAAAGTTTAAAGTAATAAACAACCTGCAGTTTAATGTTTGCATTTCTCCCTTACTGTACCGAAAATGAACCGAACCGTGGCTTCAAAACCGGGGTTCGCACCGAACTGTGATTTTTGCGTACCGTTACACCCCTACCCCTCATACATCTCTGAAGTATGAAGCAGTCCAAGATGCTTCTTGTCCCTTTCCACCAGGCTACAGTAGAGTTTTTTTGAGAGAAAAGAGTATCTGCTTCCAAAGTGATACATTTGATGAAGATGCTTAATCAGAGTGTAACAAACAAGTTAGAAGTTGACAGTTTGGTTTGTAGGGTCAGGGAAAATGCTTCACATTTATGGCACACTACCAATATCCATATAAATTCCATTTAGCATTTTGGTAATTACACTGTAAAAAAATTGCTATAATTATGCAGCTGGTTGCCAGTAACTTACTGTAGAAGATAAAGACTGAAAATGTTTCATGTTCATTTAACTTTTGTCACGGGGTGACTTTATAGGGCGGAACTAAAGTGATGGAGATTGGTTCCGTCCGGACCAAAATCTCCAAACACCAGTCATTTAACAATTTAAAATATTACTAATCACCTACAAAGCCTTAAATGGCCTAGCGCCTTCGTATATTAAAGAACTACTATCAGAATACAATCCATCACGTAAACTGCGCTCACAAAATTCTGGTCACTTAATTATCCCTAGAATATCAAAAGTGTCTAAAGGTGGTAGATCCTTTTCCTACTTAGCCCCTAAGCTCTGGAATGATTTACCAAATAATGTTCGAGTATCAGACACAGTCGATCAATTTAAATCTAAACTTAAGACATTCTCCTTTAACAAAGCATTCACATAAAATGTCCAGTAAATGTACATTTCCCGCAGTAGTTAGTTTGTCTAGAACAAAGCACTCACATACCTCATATGGGTAATATACTATTGCCGCAATAGTTAGCCTGTCTGGAACCGAGCCGACTTGAACCACTATAATGTTTGACACTTGCATTGCATGCGAACGGCCCCTACGCTAATAGAATTCTGTTTTTCTCTCCCTGTCTCGTCCTCAACCACGAGGACCATGAGACAAACAGACCCAGTTCCGGTTGCTGTGAAGACAATTGCATCACTGATCCACTGGCTGTCCTTCAACGTGAGGACCAGCTGATGCCCGACCAACGACCACCGGCTAAACCAGTTTAATTCGCTTACCCGCCTCCTATCCCTACCGTTTCTATATATATATAAATATATATTAATTCCTCCCAAGGGTTTTTGTCCTTCTAGGACTTTTTCCCATTGGGTTTTTTTTCCTAGAGGGTTTCTAATCCCAGGGAGAGCCAGCCAACTTTGGCTTAACTTAGCACTTCACAGTATACGTCACCCTATCAATATGCTCGCTTGTACGGTTTAACCGCTTTCTCTACTTCTTATATTATCTATTGATTTTCTGTGTTCTCCTCTACATCTTCTCATGTAAAGCTGCTTTGCAACAATTAACACTTGTGAAAAGCGCTATATAAATAAAATTGAATTGAATTGAACTGAATCATTTCCTGCTTCTCCATGGCAACACAAATCTGGGCTTTACGAGCAACAGGTGTGGATATGAGTGTGGCAACGTGTGATTGGACGATGTGATGAAGATGAGACACATAAATAGATCCTTACAAACACAGGGAGTGGCGGTTGATTTCCGGGGCAGGCTCATTTTCGCCAAGGGTGCAGCAACACGATCCTTCTGAAGAGTCTGTAGGCCCCGTTGATCCGGCGGACGCTTGGAGCGAGCGGAAAGAGTGAGAGGCTGAGGAGGATGAAAGGAAGGAGTAGTCGTTGTCTGGGGAGCACTGCTATCATTACAAAGTGAACTGAGTCGTGGTTGGAAAGAAATACTGTGGGTGAGGCTGTGTACATGCTGTTACGGAGATGGGGCGAACAGGCAGAAGCATTCAAAGAGGACTCGCTGACGGAATAAAGCATTTGGAGATGTACCAGCAGATCAGGTTTGAAGAAAACGAAGTTTGAAGAGTCATGTGCTTACCTGTATGTTGCATTGAAGGCGGAGTAAAGAGCCGATCTCACGGTGGAATTAGGACAGCATTGTTGGGCATTCGGAGAGCTGTCGGAAGAGAAAGAGAGTTAAGGAGGAAGGAAGACAAACGCTCCAGAAACTGTGAGTACAGCGGGATGTTTACTTTCATTGGGACACCAGGAAACAGAGATTAATTCTGTGTGTGGAGATTGTTCATTGTTTTAGTGGCCCCACCGGGGAGAACGAAGCCGGTGGGCGAGCCAGAGGACTAAAGGGCAACGCATATCATCGTGTGGGTACTTGAAACAACAACACCACTGCCCGTGTCAGCGCCCCCCGCGTTTCCCTCAGGGTGTCTTGATGTAGTGTGGAGTACCGGCCTTACCAGTCACTAAAGTGTGTGTATTGCAGTGGGTGAGTGTGCTTTATGACGTGTGTGCACCTGAAGTCTTGCAGTGTTGTGCCGTGTCTCCTGTTGTCTGTACTCACCCCTAGGTTAAGCCTATCCTTGTGGGTGCTACGTGAACTGCTGTGGCGGTGACCACCATCTTGTATTCACCCACCTATAATTTCAGCCCTTGTGTCCAAGTAAGAAGGAAGTCGAGCGAGTACACCAAGCAAGGTATTGTGGGGCAAGACCATACTAGGAAAAGGGGAGTTGTGAAACTGTTACAGACAAGTCTAACCATCTGTGTGCATTTCTTTGTAGTGTGGAGAGAGTCCAGCTGCATGCCCCTCTGATCTAGGTGCCTGTCCGGGCCGTGGAAGGAACGGAAAGCAGGCGTATCAGTCTGACTGCACGGACATAGTGTTGCGGTCCCATCCACCTCCCTTTCCCGGGACGACACCAGCCGTGCCTAAGCCCAACGAGTAGCAGTGGAAGCTGGTGAAGACTGCCCTCCCTAGCCCTTGAACGAAGCCAAGGTGACGTATGGTTTTTCTTGTCCATGTGTGCAATACCTGGCTGTGAAATTGAAGAACCCAGATATAGTGAATGAGGTAACCCGCTGCCTGTAGTAAAGCTAAAAGTTATACTTACCCCGAAAGTCCTGTAAAGCCCAGAACAGCACGCCCAGTGAGGCATTGAGAGTTATCTGAATCGAGCTAAAAGCTATATTTACCTGGAAAGTCCTGTAAAGCCCAGAACAGCACGCCCAGTGAGGCATTGAGAGTTATCTGAATCGAGCTAAAAGCTATATTTACCTGGAAAGTCCTGTAAAGCCCAGAACAGCACGCCCAGGGAGACACTGAGAGCTATCTTGAACCGAGCTAAAGCTATACTTACATTGTATCTCACTGTTCTGGGCTTTACAGGACTTTCAGAGTGTCACTTGAACCGAGTTAAAAGTTATACTTACCTTGTTCTTTGCCGTGACTTTAGGAGCTCTGTGCAACAAGCTGTGAGGACCTCGGTCCACGGAGAAGGAGAGTTGTCCCAGCGGCCTGTGGAGAGAAGAGAGAGAAGGAGCGAGTTACTTCCAAGTCGGAACTAGTATCGATGCTTACCTTACCTTTTACTTGCATTCTCAGGAGTTCTGCCGCAGCGAGCGGTGTCCACCTCCAGTCTCCTTGGAAGTAGACGACACCCAAGTACCCTGTAGAGAGGAGTGGAGAGACAAGTCATTCCAAATCTCGACTCAAGGAATATTAGCCTCACCAGGTTGCAGGTAGCCGCTCTCATCTTTCCATCCACTTATTGTGTGTTTGCATTTCTGCCTCCAGGAAAAGAGGAGGGCGCCACGCGTCAACAAAACCACACAGAGGAGGACAAAAGGCCCCCAGGAGGATATACTTACCGGCCGTGGGAACAAAGGAGCTCAGTTTCCCCCTTCCCCCTGAGGGCGCGCTTGCCCTTGGTGCCTGGCCCCTACCCTCCTGTAAGAGGAGAAGAGAAACAGAAGATGTTATTTTAGACTCTCCTTTCCCCTTCCCAAGAACATTTTAATTAATTTAAAGAAAGTTTGTTTCAATTTTACTTATCTGTTCTCGTGTGCTTGGTCATTGGGGTACTTTTGGGGACCTTCTCAAGGTGGAACTTTGGGAGGGGACGTTGGTGGTCCACCCCGACCGGTGACACTTTGAACAAACTGTTGCCAGTAAATAACATAAATGTAAAATCTACAGTAAGTTACTGGCAGCTAGTTGCCAGTAATACTGTAATTTCTACAGAAATTCTTTAAGGTGTATAGGCAATTAAAGCATAATATAGGCCTAGATATTTGACATTATGGGGCAGATTCCTAGACGGGTCTTATCCTACCCCCAGAATAAAATGCATGTTTGAGCTGCCTTTATTTAAAAACACGTTGACATATCTTAACACAATTTAGTTTCAATTGTAATATTTATTACATATTTTTATATTAGTTTGGTTCAGTTTACATATGTTACAATTTTAAACCATATTAACACATATCAACAGGTAAAATAAAATCAACAAGTAAAACAAAAAAGTTTTCAGTAGACTATATCAAAAAGTAGCCCTTTACATTGTTTTATCCATTGTGGTAGCCCTTGCTCACAAAAAGGTTGGAGATCCCTGTCTTAACATATATCAGTGCCATTGTTTTACCTTACAAAAATGAACCATGGTTTTATTATGGTAAAAGTTTTGTAACCATGGTTTTTGATGTATTGATTACTATCAGCAAAAACATGGTTTCACTAACCATGGTTTAACTAGGTTTTTGAAAAAAAAAGATTGCCAAACCATGGTTATTTTGTGGTTACCGTGGTTTTACTGCAGTTACCATGTTTTTTTTGCTTTATTTTAGTTTATTGGTTTATAATAACGTGAACAGTCTCCTTTCATAAAGGAGCAGCTTTAGCCTCTACGGCTAATTTCCAGCTGTAGTCCCCGGCCAGATGTTAATGGCATACCTTAAAGAAATACATAAAAATTATATTAATATTTACAGCACAGCTAGACAAGAAGGAATTAGACATACAAGAAAAGTGGCAGTTAAGTAGGACAGCACAGACAAGCAAGCACAAGTTGCAAAAGCATAAAAACAGTTCAAACAGTAAAACAGTACAAATCGAAACAAAGAATTATCACACAGAGGCCACATTGTAACATATACAGGACATAACATTGAGGCAGGCAGCAGATATTGAATGGCAGAAGCATGACCATGTCACATCTAATACACAGTACATCCATCAGATTAATGTGTGCAGTTATAATTATCAGGCAGACAGTTTTTAAGGTGTACAGTAAAAGTAGAGTATGTATTTATACTTTTGATTGTATTGGGTAATGAATTCCAATTTTGTATTGCTGTAACAAAAAAGATAATTGACCAAACATGCTTTTCCTGAATGGGATTAGAAGATCATGTCACAGGTCAGGGCGGACCACAGAGGGTAACAAACCACGCCCCTTCCTAGTTTCCACCTCGAGGAGGTCCCAAAGCCACCCCAATGACCAGACACACGAGAATAAATGTAATTAAAATGAAACTTTATTAAATTATTTAAAATTGCGATGGGGAAGGGAAAAGGGAAACTAACAACAAGGACTTCGTCGAGCCGCCAGGCGGAGCTTCCACGGGGACAGGGAAGGGGGATGGTTTCCTTTGTTTTGGTTACTTGAACCCGGGGCGCGCTCCTCTTCTCCTGGAGGCAGAGTCACAAGAAATCACAATTAGTGAAGCACTACTGTGCCTCACCAGCAAGGGTTGACGGAGGTATACTCCAAACTGCGGATGCCTTTGTAGTGACTAATCTCCTATTCTTGCTCTCACCCCTTAGGCTCTTGGCTTTGTTCCTGCTACCCGTGGCGCTCTCCTCTTCTCCTGGAGGCAGAATCACAAGAAAACACAGTAAGTGTACGACCACTATCCCTCACCAACAGGGGTTGACGGAGGTATACTCAAAACTGCTGGGGTTCCAGTATCGACGGCCTTCCTGTGCTTTCTCCGACTCGTATTTCCTTCCTCAGGTTCGTGCTGTAAACAGAGGTAAGTAACACACAAGACTGGGACTTTACTCCCTTCCTCAGGTTCGTGCTGTAAGCAGAGGTAAGTAACACACAAGACTAGGACTTTACTTCCTTCCTCAGGTTCGTGCTGTAAGCAGAGGCAAGTAACACACAAGACTGGGACTTTACTTTCTTTCTCAGGTTCACTCAACCCAACGGTCACTCCGTACAACCTTTACTCGGGGGGCAGTGGACTTAACAGGGTGAGGGTTGAACACGATGTGCTTTGACTTACCGATCTCCAAGAGGGTACGAGGGGACCCACGGCCGACCTGCGGTGTTCTGGGTGATGGAGAGACGTTGAATGGGCGTATGTGGAGCCGAACGCTTCCCTTGTTCTTCCTCTACTCACGGTACCGGAAATAACTGCACAGGGGCGAACCCTTGAAGAGGCTCCACAAAAGAACAGTTATTGTATACAAACTTCAGCCCAACAACCCTTCGTCAACAGCACAGATCGTAAGGTGGCTTACTCACAGTAGATAGGTACTTCACCACTGCCGTTTTTCCGTACTGCAAAGATCCGTCACTTTGTCTTCAGGGAAATCCTAATTGTAGATACCTTCCGCCCACACTCCACCAACCTCAACGGCTATGATCTTCTCACGGCTCCTCTGGCCTCGAAGTGGCTTCTGTCAACAAAGCACAGCTCGACACTGCAAGCTTTAAGTGTACACACACAATGAAGACGAAGACTCACCCACGACACTACACACACTTTTAGTGAACTACGGACTGAGCCAGAACTCGACCCGTGTCCACCGTGCGGTTGGTTGGGCGATTTTTCCTTGGTGGAGGGGACGAAGTGTGGAAACGATGGACACCCGGACCCCCTGGGGGCTACCCGTTGTTCTCCTCGGCTCACCCACGCTCCTCTCTACCATGGGGGCCGCAACTCTGCGTCTACAGCTCACAACACAAGATTAATAGTACACTTTTAGGCTCACGAGACGTAATACAGCTTCACTGCAACTCACGTGTGCGTTATGTTTCCAATGCTGCTCCCCGGCTCGCCCACGCTTCCCTTTACAGTGGGGCCGTAACTCTGCGTATTAGACTCACAACACAAGGTCGGGTAATACACCTTTAGGCTCACAAGACGTAAGACAAACTTCAATGTAACTCATGGGTGTTTGATGCTTCCAATGCTGCTCCCCGGCTCGCCCACGCTTCCCTTTACAGTGGGGCCGTAACTCTGCGTATTAGACTCACAACACAAGATCGGGTAATACACCTTTAGGCTCACAAGACGTAAGACAAACTTCAATGTAACTCACGTGTGTTTGATGCTTCCAATGCTGCTCCCCGGCACGCCCACGCTTCCCTTTACAGTGGGGCCGTAACTCTGCGTATTAGACTCACAACACAAGATCGGGTAATATACTTTTACTGAATTCCTTCACAATAACGTAATACTTTTACTCACAGTCCTTATCGTCTCACCGAGATTCCCAGTCTTATTCCAAATTGGAGCTCCATCCACAATGGTGAGTATTCAATCACACGTTTCCGCCCAGTGATTCGCTTTTAGCGATGATTTCTTCACCCAGTTAATCCAACCTCTGTTTCCTTCGTATACTGGTTCTACCAGGCATCCTTCCTCTTTACGCCAGCTCCGGCTCCCGGGGCAACGACAGCAGAGCACTTCAAACACACCCGCTACAGCAATCGACACAACATGACCACACGAACACGACTCTTTCCGTGGTGCTCCGCTATACTATATAGCCACAACTCCTTCCTTTCGCCTCTCTTGGCCCCGCACTCTTTCCGCTCGCTTCCAAAGCGATCACCGGATCAACGGCGCTCTAGGCGCTTCACAGGGGAAGTATACGTTTTGGTCCGCCTTTGGCGGAGCGGAGCTCGCCCCGGAAATCAACTTCTCCTCCTTCATTACCTCTTCCAATCACGCATTGCCAACATTAATCCTTCTCACCTGTTGCTTATCAGCCCCGATTGTGTTGTCCCAGCAACCAGGAAGTACTGGTGTTTGCACTGTTCAGCCTGGGCAGAAACCATCTTCGCCACTTTTGGTTCCGCCCTATAATAGTCACCCTGTGACATCCCCCCCTGCCAAACCGTTCTAGTCCCTAGAACGGGCTCTTCTTGGTGACAGGTAAAACCTAGCGGGGCCTTTAGGCCATTGGGGGACCTTGGTCGCTCAACTCGAGGTGGAATCCTGCCGACTACGCCAAAAATCTGTCACAGGTCGGGGCGGACCACAGAGTGTAGCAAGCCACGCCCCTTCCTAGTTTCCACCTCGAGGAGGTCCCAAAGCCACCCCAATGACCAGACACACGAGAATAAATGTAATTAAAATGAAACTTTATTAAATTATTTAAAATTGCAATGGGGAAGGGAAAAGGGAAACTAAAAACAAGGACTTCGTCGAGCCACCAGGCGGAGCTTCCACGGGTAGCAGGAACCAAGCCAAGAGCCTAAGGGGCGAGAGCAAGAATAGGAGATTAGTCACTACAGAGGCATCCGCAGTTTGGAGTATACCTCCGTCAACCCCTGCTGGTGAGGAACAGTAGCGCTTCACTAATTGTGATTTCTTGTGACTCTGCCTCAAGGAGAAGAGGAGCGCGCCCCGGGTTCAAGTAACCAAACCAAAGGAAACCATCCCCCTTCCCTGTCCCCGTGGAAGCTTCAGTTTCAGTTTCGCTATTCTTATGTTGGATTATGAATAAATTAAAAGGAGCGGGAGCAGTATTGTTACAAGTTACAAGTATTATGTAAAATTTTGTAAACCAGACAGATGTTTTTGTATTTGATTATATCTTCTTAACTTAACAGTTTATGATTATTGAGGATAATACAATGATGTGAACTATTAGGCTTCCTGGCCAGAACCTTGAGAGTTTTTTATATAAAGAGTTGCTAATGGCTTTAGTGATGAGAGATGGCCTCCATCCGTCCCCGGAAGGAAATGCTATACTCTCTAGAAATCTAACCAATACTCTTACTTCTAATACAGTCTGAATACCCAGGGCCCAGGTCAAGAAACAGATAGATCGATTAAGATCACATATATCCCAGCACTTAGAGTCTATCTTACCAGAGTATCAACACATTTCAACTGTGCCCGTTCCAGGACTCCAAAGTATTGTACAAAGGGAGGGGTGTACCTCAGGCTTCTCCGCCTGGCTCGTGAACCCGTGGCGCCCTCCTCTTCCTCCTGGAGGCAGAACAGAAATAAAAATGAATGCTGGGAAACAGGCGTGTATGTCTGGAACGTACCCTTAATCACGGGTATCTCTCTCTCTCCACACAGGCTGCTGGCTGGGGCACACAGAATGGTTAAGTCCACAACTGGGGGTTTTATCTCACCTCTCCAGCGGACACAACATACAGTAAGTATGGTAAGTATAATCTCCTCCTCTCTCTTTCTCCCCACAGGCTGCTGGCTGGGACACACAGAATGGTTAAATACACAACTGGGGGTTTTCTCTCACCTCTCCAGCGGACACGACATACAGTAAGTATGGTAGGTATAATCTTCTCCTCTCTCTCTCTCTACACAGGCTGCTGGCTGGGACACACAGAATAGTTAAGTACACCACTGGGGGTTTTCTCTCACCTCTCCAGCGGACACGACATACCGTAAGTATGATGTAAGCAAAGCTTCACTCCTTAGTTCTCTTGCTTCCAAACGTGGCTAATCGACAATCAATATATACATATGTTTCATTTGGGTGAGTGAAAAAGGGTGGACTTACAGTGACCGTTTTTCCCCAGCTCGCCGAAAGCCTCGAGGCGAGGTGACAATGATGGCGTCGAGGAACAGCTCCTCTCGACGGCTGCTGCTACTGCGGGGGCACAACTCACTCTGTCACACCGAGCCGAGCGCTGCCCTCTCCTTTCCGCTTCCTCAACTAGCGAAAGCTAGACAGGGGCGCCCTTTTGAAGAGGCTACGGGACAGATGAGATCGACTCCGCCTCACTCCGCAAAGCACAGGTTATGAATAACAACATGCAAGCAATCGTGTATCCTTTATGTTACTCACACAGTTCCTTGTGGTCAAACGCTTCACCACCTCTTCGCCACACAACCCAACTCCACAGAAAGTCCGCCGATCTTCCACAGCGATAAGTGTTTCCACTCGGGGCTCACCTACAGCTTATATTAGACAGGTACAACAACTGATGCCGGCAGCCTTTCCGTCTTTCCACGGTCTAGAGGATGGAGGCGGGGGTCTGGCTGACAATACACACACACAGCAAAAGGGCACTGCACCACTCCAAAGTGAAAGGTTCCACACAATACAGACTCACCCCACCGCACTACAAGTGAACACTGAGAAGCCCCGTCTTCTCCTCCTTCACCGGAATTTGATATGACGTTGTTTACACGGCTCAGTCTACGTTCATGGGACTATAGTCACCCGAACTGGCTTCCTTCTGGCACTCCCACCACACTGCTCCGCGGTAGGGCCGTCCTTCCTTCACTAAACAGTCTGGCACACAACAGGTTAACAGCCAATGTCCAAAAAGTATTTATTTGTACTCACAGTTACTGTACAATCTGCTTCGTTATCCTCCTATTCTTCACACGCAGGCCCGCATCCACAGCGGCATATGATTTGGCGTGCACACACGCAGGACAGTGTTTACGCCAGAAATGCCAATAGCCTTTATTTCCTTCAGATCATTAATCACTCACTCTGACGCCGATCTCTCTCTGTTTCATTTCAGATTCCAGCAGTTATGCTTTCCGTTGTCCCACACAGCCACGCCAGCCCAGCCTGAAGAGTAAACACAACACAGCAGCAGTGCCAACACACAGCAGCAATGACTCCAGCAATCGACTCCCTTCACACGACCACGCCGTCCTTTCGCCCGGACCAGCCCCGCACTTTTTCCGCCTGTTTTCTAGCGGTCACCGGATCAGCGGGGCCTGCGAACTCATCGGAGGCGGGTGTTTGCTGTGTTGCCTAAGGCGGAAGTTCACTCGCCCGAAATCGACTCGTTTCTGCTTCATCAGCCCGTGTTTTAAATCTGCAGTAATCATAGGGACCGCCCAGTCAGTAATCGCTGCCTCCTTTGCACACCTGTGATGGATCTGGCCTGATTTCACTGCCATGGCAACCCAGGAAGTAAACGGGGGTTTTAAAAAAAATTTTCTCCGGGCGGAACCTCTCCTCTCTATTTTTGGTTCCGCCCTAAGTCACCCTGTGACATCCTCCCCCGCCAATCCGTTCTAGTCCCTAGAACGGGCTCTTGGTAGGGACGGGTAAAATGATGTGGGGTCTTTCTTTAAAAACAGGACGGGCCTCAAGCGCTTCGTTATCGGCCATTGGGCGACCCTGGTTACTCAACTCGAGGTGGAATCCTGCCGACTACGCCAAAATCTGTCACAGGTAGGGGTGGACCCAGATGTTAATAAGGTCACGCCCCTTTTTCCGAGGAGATTCCCAAAGCCACCCCAATGACCAGACACACAAGGTAAGCATAATATTAAAATGCATTTTATTTAAATTACTTAAAATAATAAATAGGGGAGAGAGGAAGGGGAACTTAAAATAACGGCCTCTTCAGGCTCTCGTTATTTTCACAGGCTGGATTTCACACAGTTCCTTTTCGTGTCGCTCACTCTCTCTTTCTCCACAGGCGACGGCTGGGACACAGAGACACAGGCATTTGGACTTGGTTTGCTCTCACCGCTCTGTTGGACACAGCGTACAGTAAGTACGGGTTTCACACAGTGTTATTCTCCACCTGGGGTAAGCTCACAACATATAATTAATAGCCACACTGAGACAGACAGCCTCTTCGTCCGCATTTCTCCACTTCGTCGGGGTCTGGTCGGGGATAGTATTTGCAGCCCAGTCAGCGGATACGTCGCCGTGGCTAGCCCCAGCCAAATGTCCTTTAGGCTCTCCTACCACGCTCATCTAGGGGTAGGGCCTTCCTCCTTCACTCAGAGATTAATTGCTTCACAACAAATTATCCACAATGTGTATTCAGCTCAGTGTGTTATACTCACGGATACTATCAACTTTAGTTCCAACTGTCCTTTGTTCTACTTCCCCCGGCGATCGCTTCGGTCACACACACAGGACGTCTCTCCTCCTAGCAAGAGTTATACAGCAACGACATACAGCTCCAGATTCTCCATGCAGAAATACACTCACGCTTGCTCTGCTTCCTTTTCGTTATTACGTCTCAGTTTCCAATGTTTCCAATCTTGCTTCAACCCTTAAGGTGTCCAAAGTCCACGCAGTCATATAAACTCCAGCGAGAGAGAGAGATCAACAGCCCACGGCCAACGTACTGGAGGGTACAAACGCAGCGCTTCACACTGCACACAACGACACACTGCTCTCTTTGGGGTGCTCCTTTAATCAATTCACGTCCTGCCTTTCTTTCGCCTCTTGTGGCTCCTATCCTCTTTCCGCGCGCTTCCCAGCGCAGCCCGGATCAACAGAGCCTGCGGGCTCTTCAAAAGGTGCGTGTCATCTTTCTGCCTTTGGCAGAGGAGCTTTCCCCTTGTCGATCGTCTCTCGTGTTCGTCCGCTTTCGTGTTTCTGCAGAGCTCTTTATGTGGCTCATCCTTCCATAGCTTTCAATCACAATCTGCTTCTTAATGTCTTGCACCTGTGGCTCGTAAAGCCCTGATTGCGTTGCCCTGGAAACCAAGAAGTGAGAGAGTGCATCGTCGAATGCGGCCTGGGCGGAAACCATCTTCGAGCGGAACCAAGTTTCGCCAATTTCGGTTCCGCTCTATAAAAGTCACCCTGTGACATTAACATAAATTTAGAAAACAATAAATTTACAGATGAACCTCGAATGTTAAAATTCGGCCTTCCTAACATTAGATCGCTTACCAAAAAAAAACCTATTGTCAATGAAATAATTACTGACCAAAACTTAGATGCACTCTGTTTAACAGAAACCTGGCTAAAAGCAGACAATTACATTAGTTTAAACAAATCCACCCCACAAGACTACTATTATAAACACGAACCTTGTTTAAAAGGGAGAGGGGGTGGTGTAGCTGTCACAAGCCGGGGGTGGCCACAAATGTAACTAGGCCACGCCCCTGTTTAACTTCCACCTCGAGGAGGTCCCCAAAGCCAACCCAATAACCAGACAACACAAGTGCAAATAAGTATAAAAATAATCTTTTATTTAATTTAATTAAAATGACTTTAAGATGGGCAGGGGAAGGGGAAAGTTTAAAACTAAATGTCCAATTCTGTTCTCCAGGTAGGTCGCGGTCCAGAGCCAATAGAAGGGGGGGGGGGAGAAGGGGGTCGGAGCCGGGACTTCACGTATTTCACAAAGGAAGGGGGGTGTCTTAGGCTTCTCCGCCTGGCTCGTGAACCCGTGGCGCCCTCCTCTTCTTCCTGGAGGCAGAACAGAATATCACAATAAGTGCTGGGTCACAAGCGTGTGTGTGTCTGGAACGTACCCTTAATCACAGATGTCTCTCTCTCTCTCCACAGGTAGCTAGTTGGACACACAGAAGGGTTATGCGCACGACTGGGGGTTTCTCTCACCTCTCCAGCGAACAACACACAATAAGTATGGCAGGTATGATCTCTTCTTCTCTCGTCCTTCGCACAGGCTACTGGCTGGGGCACACAGAAAGGTTAAGTACACAACTGGGGGTTTCTTTCTCACCTCTCCAGCGAACACGACATACAGTAAGTATGGTAGGTATGATCTCTTCTCTCTTCCTTCACACAGGCTGCTGGCTGGGACACACAGAATGGTTAATGTACACAACTGGGGGTTTCCCTCTCACCTCTCCAGCGACACGACATACAGTAAGTATGGTAGGTATGATCTCTTCTCTCTTCCTTCACACTGGCTGCTGGCTGGGACACACAGAATGGTTAATGTACACAACTGGGGGTTTCTCTCTCACCTCTCCAGCGACACGACATACAGTAAGTATGGTAGGTATGATCTCTTCTCTCTTCCTTCACACTGGCTGCTGGCTGGGACACACAGAATGGTTAATGTACACAACTGGGGGTTTCTCTCTCACCTCTCCAGCAGACACGACATACAGTAAGTATGGTAGGTATGATCTCTTCTCTCTTCCTTCGCACAGGCTACTGGCTGGGGCACACAGAAAGGTTAAGTACACAACTGGGGGTTTCTTTCTCACCTCTCCAGCGAACACGACATACAGTAAGTATGGTAGGTATGATCTCTTCTCTCTTCCTTCACACAGGCTGCTGGCTGGGACACACAGAATGGTTAATGTACACAACTGGGGGTTTCCCTCTCACCTCTCCAGCGACACGACATACAGTAAGTATGGTAGGTATGATCTCTTCTCTCTTCCTTCACACAGGCTGCTGGCTGGGACACACAGAATGGTTAATGTACACAACTGGGGGTTTCCCTCTCACCTCTCCAGCGACACGACATACAGTAAGTATGGTAGGTATGATCTCTTCTCTCTTCCTTCACACTGGCTGCTGGCTGGGACACACAGAATGGTTAATGTACACAACTGGGGGTTTCTCTCTCACCTCTCCAGCGACACGACATACAGTAAGTATGGTAGGTATGATCTCTTCTCTCTTCCTTCACACTGGCTGCTGGCTGGGACACACAGAATGGTTAAGTACACAACTGGGGGTTTCTCTCTCACCTCTCCAGCGGACACGACATACAGTAAGTATGGTAGGTGTGATCTCTTCTCTCTTTCTTCACACAGGCTGCTGGCTGAGGCACACAGAAAGGTTAAGTACACAACTGGGGGTTTCTCTCTCACCTCTCCCGCGGACACGACATACAGTAAGTATGGTAGGTATAATCTCTTCTCTCTTCCTTCACACACGCTGCTGGCTGGGACACACAGAATGGTTAATGTACACAACTGGGGGTTTCCCTCTCACCTCTCCAGCGACACGACATACAGTAAGTATGGTAGGTATGATCTCTTCTCTCTTCCTTCACACAGGCTGCTGGCTGGGACACACAGAATGGTTAATGTACACAACTGGGGGTTTCCCTCTCACCTCTCCAGCGACACGACATACAGTAAGTATGGTAGGTATGATCTCTTCTCTCTTCCTTCACACAGGCTGCTGGCTGGGACACACAGAATGGTTAATGTACACAACTGGGGGTTTCCCTCTCACCTCTCCAGCGACACGACATACAGTAAGTATGGTAGGTATGATCTCTTCTCTCTTCCTTCACACTGGCTGCTGGCTGGGACACACAGAATGGTTAATGTACACAACTGGGGGTTTCCCTCTCACCTCTCCAGCGACACGACATACAGTAAGTATGGTAGGTATGATCTCTTCTCTCTTCCTTCACACAGGCTGCTGGCTGGGACACACAGAATGGTTAATGTACACAACTGGGGGTTTCTCTCTCACCTCTCCAGCGACACGACATACAGTAAGTATGGTAAGTATGATCTCTTCTCTCTTCCTTCACACTGGCTGCTGGCTGGGACACACAGAATGGTTAATGTACACAACTGGGGGTTTCTCTCTCACCTCTCCAGCAGACACGACATACAATAAGTATGGTAGGTATGATCTCTTCTCTCTTCCTTCGCACAGGCTACTGGCTGGGGCACACAGAAAGGTTAAGTACACAACTGGGGGTTTCTTTCTCACCTCTCCAGCGAACACGACATACAGTAAGTATGGTAGGTATGATCTCTTCTCTCTTCCTTCACACAGGCTGCTGGCTGGGACACACAGAATGGTTAATGTACACAACTGGGGGTTTCCCTCTCACCTCTCCAGCGACACGACATACAGTAAGTATGGTAGGTATGATCTCTTCTCTCTTCCTTCACACAGGCTGCTGGCTGGGACACACAGAATGGTTAATGTACACAACTGGGGGTTTCCCTCTCACCTCTCCAGCGACACGACATACAGTAAGTATGGTAGGTATGATCTCTTCTCTCTTCCTTCACACTGGCTGCTGGCTGGGACACACAGAATGGTTAATGTACACAACTGGGGGTTTCTCTCTCACCTCTCCAGCAGACACGACATACAGTAAGTATGGTAGGTGTAATCTTTTCTCTCTTCCTGCACACAGGCTGCTGGCTGGGACACACAGAATGGTTAAGTACACGGCTGGGGGTTTCTCTCACCTCTCCAGCGGACACGACATACAATAAGTATGATAAGTATGATCTCTTCGTCTCGCTTCTCTAGTTTCCTTACTTTCACACGTGGCTAGTCGACGGTCAATACAGGCATGCGTTTCGTTTGGGTGAGTGAAAAAGAAGAAAAAGGTGGACTTACAGTGACCGTTGTTCCCCAACTCGCCGAAAGCCTTGAGGTAAGATGATGATGATGGCGTCGAGAAACAACACCTCTCGACGGCTGTGGCTACTGCGGGGGCACAACTCAACCCTGTCACACCGAGCTGAGTGCTGCCCTCTCCTTTCCACTTCGTCAGCTAGCGAACACTAGACAGGGGCACCCTTTTGGACAAGGCTACGGGACAGAGGAGACGACTCCGCCTCGCTCCGCAAAGCACAGGTTATGAATCACAACGTACAAGCAATTACGTAACCTTCATGTTACTCACACGGTTCGTTATGGTCAAACACTTCACCACCTCTTCGTCACCCAACCCAAATCCACAGAAAGCCCGTCGATCTCCCGCCACAACAAGCGTTTCCACTCGGGCTCACCTACAGCATAAAGTTGAAAGATGCAGCGACTGACGCCGGCAGCCTTTCCGTCCTGCTACAGTTCGGAGGATGAAAGGCGGGGATCTGACAGATAATACACACACACAGCAAAAGGAAAGGCACTGCACCACTTCAAGTGAAAGGTTCCACACAGTATAAACTCACCACACCACACTACAAGTGAGCGCTGAAAAACCCTGTCTTTTCCTTCTTCCCCAGAGTTCGATATTGCGTTGTTTACCGACTCAGTCTACGTTCATAGGGACTATAGTCACCCGAGCTGGCTTTCTTCCGGCACTCCCACCACACTGCTCCGCGGTAGGGCCGTCCTGCTTTCACTTGAACAATCTGTCACATAACAGTTTAGCAGCCAATGTCTAAAAGTATTTTTTTGTACTCACAAGCACCGTACAGTATGCTCCGTTGCCGGCCTTTTCTCCACACACAGGCTCACATCCACAGCAGCAGACGAGTTGGCGTGTACACACGCAGCACAATGTTTACACCAATAATGCCAGTAGCTCTTGTTTCCTTCGAATCATTTGTTACTCACTCTGACGCTGATTTCTCTCTTTGTTTCGTTTCAGGTTTCCAGCAATATCGTTCCACGCCAGCCCAGCCTGAAGAGTAATACACCACACAGCAGCAACGCCAACAAAGACTCCAGCAAAACGACTGACCTCCTGCGTTTTTAGATGATCTCTTTATACTCCCTGGATCTGTTGTTTCTTCCAATCACCAACCGCTGTGGCTAATCAGTCGCACCTGCAACGAATTCGCTGATTTGCGCTTGCGGTGTTTTACCGGAAGTTCCGGTGTTCGTGATCTTCCGTCTAGATAGAAACGCTTCCGGGCGGAACAAAACTCTCCAACGTTTAGTTCCGCCCTTCAAATGATCGTCACCCTGTGACATAGCTACAATATACAAAATATATATTTTTTTAAAGTAAACCATAAATCCGAACTAAAATTTAATTCATTTGAAATTCAATTCAATTTTATTTATATAGCGCTTTTCACAAGTGTTAATTGTTGCAAAGCAGCTTTACATGAGTAGATGTAAAGGAGAACACAGAAAATCAATAGATAATATAAGCAGAAGAACGTAGCGGCTAAGGTTAAACCGTACAAGCAAGCGTATTAATAATGTTATGTCACGCCCAAGGGGCTGGCTGCTAATAGGCTAAGCCACGCCCCTTTTTAACTTCCACCTTGAGGAGGTCCCCAAAGCCAACCCAATGACCAGACAACAACGAGAGCAGGTAAATATTAAAACAAATCTTTATTCATTAAATATTTAAAAGGGCGGGGAAATGGGGAAAGGGTAATTAAAACTAAGTAGTCTCTGACTCCTCCCTCCAGGGAGACTGCTGCCACGGGCAGGCAGGGACAAGGGGCAACGGGGGTGCACACCACCGTACACCGGGGGAAAGGAACGTCAGGCTCCAACGCCTGGTCCCTGCTATCCGTGGCGCCCTCCTTCTTCCTTCCTGGAGGCAGAGTAAATATCGGTAGGACGGTTGAATGGACTTTTCACTGTTGGCGTACCTTTCTCTGTTCAGCAGGGGGTCTTCGCCCCACGTGCCTTCACGTTTCTCGGTTGTTCCCTCTCTTTCTCCCTCTCTCCACAGGCAGCAGCTGGGACACAAGACACAGTTAGTTCACTTGACTTCCTCACCTCTTCGCTGGTTACAGCCTACGGTAAGTATGAGGTTCACACTGTTCGTTTCTCTGGTATTCACTCTCTTTCTCTCTCTCTCTCTCCACAGGCAGCAGCTGGGACACAAGACACAGTTAGTTCACTTGACTTTCTCACCTCTTCGCTGGTTACAGCCTACGGTAAGTATGAGGTTCACACTGTTCGTTTCTCTGGTATTCACTCTC